>NW_013665831.1:383495-394402 GCF_000517525.1 Limulus polyphemus | reverse complement strand
AACAATGAGACTCGGGCACGTTAGTGCCTTTGTGTGTAACATAACATGATAAGTATTACTAGTTACTGCTTAAATAAGAAGATAGTGAGATTACAAGGGCTCATTTGTCGTTCATATTACCCCCTTGAAACTGATATAGAACAATGAAAAGTGTATTTTATAGTGAATGTTGATTTTCGAGCAAACCTACGCGAGGGCTAGATGGAAGAAAGCTAGTCAACACCATTCACCACCAACTCTTGGGCTATTCTTTGCATAAGAATAGGAGTAGTAACCGTTAGACTATAACTTCCCCATGGATGGAAGGACAAACATGTGATCGGGTTTCGATTTCGCGACCATATATTGAGAGTCGAGCATCCTAACCATCGTAGTGAATGAATTATTATTCTTTAATGAAAGAAGTGAAAAGAAGAGACCTTAGTTGAACCACATGATAATATTAAAGTGAAATAACAAACCTATTAAAATTCATGTAACATTGAAAAAAATCATAAATATAAACCACAAAGTAATTTGAAACTACAGAAGAAATGCTGACTACGAATGCTTTAAAAGAATGCAAGTCTGATGACTACAAAAGTTGGGTTCTCATAAGACTGTTTTTGGCCCTACTATGAATTTAAATCACTGGAACACATCTGTTTCTGAAACGTACCAACTACAAAAGCATCTTTTTTTATCTTAGCATGGTGCTATTAAGGGAGAAATTAACGAAGAAACAGATAAATGAAACCACATTGCTAATCCTGTAACCCACAGAAAGGACAGCAAGAGCGAGCACAAAGCACGGATGTAATGTGAAATATTCAAATGCACAATGTCCATCTTTTTGCTGACACTAGAATTCTAGTCGTCACTTTCATCTGAACAAACGCCACAACCTGTCATGGCAGTGATATGATCTTGAAAATGTATATAATCTCTCTGAGTATCCGTGGACTGATGTCGCATTTTCCATATTTAGACCTTTCTACGGGTCAATCTAGAAAAACAAAGGGTGTGAATATATTAGATAACATAATATTATGAATATCAGAACATATATGACATCACAGTGTATATGAATGCTTTATGTTGCAATTACTGTGTTTTTCAGCATTCGGAATGACATCTTTGCTCACCTTATGCTATGAACACATTGAGGTATCATATTCGTTCTCATATATGATATGTTTTTTGCCCCTTTATTTATAGTGCAAGTATTATGGTAGCACATGCATGTGCTTGGTATTAAATTTAACTTCGTCTCTGTGTGAATAACCGATTTTTGACGGAAAGCAGTACAATATCTTTAGCGTACATCCTATCTCGACAAACATATTTACAAATCACCGTATTGATTTGATGGGAGGTATGATGGTACCGGGACTACCGAAATCTACAGTTATTGTTCCTTTATCAGCGCTCCTTATCAGTACCCATCCTTTCCAGCTGGACAATTACAAAGCCATTTTAGGATTTATGGTTTTTATGCCCTATTCAACAGAGCGATAAAACTATGCATTCCAAACAGTAAATATTAAAACGAGACAAGCGTAGAAGTTTGCATCAAATAAAAAGTGTAATTAAAATCAAATGGAACTTGGGACTTACAATTACAAAGCCTATAAATTTAAAGGTTTAAGGTGTATATATAGCAAGTAAAGTAAATAAAGAATAAAATATCCTCTAAAAAATAAGGGACCATTTCATCTTACCACATACTTTTCAGGAAATTATCACATCCTCTTTTAAAATACTAACCTCCTCTTCTTCTGATGGTAATGCATTCCAAATATCTTTGTTCGTTGGTATGTAGTTACGCACAAAGCTACACCGTAAGTTATTTGTTCTGTGTCTATCACGGATATCAAAACCAGGTTTTTAGTGTTAGATGCCTTTAGACTTACAGCTGAACCATTGGGAGATTTTTCCATAAGTCCATAACACTCTTAAATGAAGCCTAGCCTTTCTCTTACAAATCTTAAATTTGTGTCCATTGGTTCTAATATCTTCTAACATCGACACAGAACAGTAGCATAGATATCTCCCTTCTTTCTTACGTCGGTTTCATCTGATGTGACAATATTTACTTTTATACTAGGACATTATTGTGCCTCATCTAAATATTTATCCCCAGAACTTGAGATAGAAAAATCGATGGGCTTTCTGTCAGTCATTGCTGCTAAAGAATAATATTTGGACCATTGACCCTCCCCGATGACGTTCTGTATACAACGGAGAGAAAAAAGTTGTAGCTCAGTGTAGCTCGGACTTTGTGCACTGACTTGACTTTCATGTGGAAGGAGGACAATAATTAATTACTTGTCGAGAAAGTCTCGAGCCAATGTTCTTCGTCTTTCTAAACACGAAATTTTTATTGATGAAACTTTGTAAAATGGACGGCAACTTCCTGTTGTAGAGACGCAAGTGTAGAGGACGACGTTTCGAGAGTTTTCCGAATTTTTCTTGTTTCTTCTTTTTGTTAGGTTAAACAGAATGTTTCATAAGCTGCTTGGTATTTTGAGCTCTTTGTATTACTTGTTATTTTCCAGCCTCGACAAACATTTTCCCAGTATGACATCTGATTAATGTCAGACTGAACAGCATATTTTCTTATGGCTAAGTCTCCTTGGTTGAGAAATGGGATAAATCCCTCATTCCATGAATATAATAAGGCAGTCGGAATATGTGTATAGACAACTGGATAAGGATAATAAGGCACTCTCACGGCCCCACAGATACTTCTGACGTCAAAAATGATAACTCTCCCTCGTTCAAATTGGATAGGCCGACCTAATAGTCTTTTATATCGATTTTCAATAATCAGAAAACGTTGTTTAGAAACTTGTCTGTAGTGAGACTTTGTAAGTGTTTCAGTGATCATGTCTCCACCTTCACATTTAACTTCAATGATTCGTATTAGCCGTACAATCACATCACGAATAACACTAAGTTTCACAATATCTGTGTACACACAGACTGAATAAAATCCACCATGCATCTTAACAATGTATGGCGTTATAATGGACTATAGTAATTATTACCAAACCCAAGTAGTACTGAATGTATGGTACTGAGTGTTATGGAGGATCTATCATTTATGTTTACATTTACTTTCCTGGCGAATGAATTGTAAGCAAATATAAGTTCTTTGTCCAGTATAGGCAGTAATTCTTCTACTTAGCTTAAGATATAATTGTAATGATCCGGTCTAATTTAACAGATTACATTAGCAGACTATAGGCTTACAAAGTAAATTATCCGTCTTGTATCAGCAGGGACATTATGCTAGCCACAAGTAGACTGTATTATGGTCAATCCCACTTCCCACGAACCTTCTTTGAAAAGTTTGTTGAGTATTGCATATTTTTTCTTCTTGAGTGTAACAATTCATACATATTTATAAAATACGCCAATACACGTAAATAAATACTTAAATTGATTGTTATAGTGGCTTATATTACAGAGATCCGCCAAACCAGCCTGCCTATTGTTCAATGATTCCTGAGACGATTACTCGGTTTTTTGAAAATTTCTATCTTATTGGTTTGTGTAGTGATGTATCCTGATGACTTAACCAGTCTTTAACTTGTTTCAAAGTGAAAGAATTACCTAATGCTTTTACAGATCTAAATAAAGGCTGTATTTACCAGAACTGGTAGGGTGAGTAGGATTACAGCAAATAGATTGTAGCTCTTGATTCACATTAAACATTATATATTTTATAATGAGTCTAAATAGATGAAACCACCAACTTTTATTCGGTTTACCATAAGTACTTTCTTTAAGAGTTTTATTAATATGTCGTTTCAATAAGTGAAATTCATCCTTGAGAGATAGCAAATTCTATCCTTTTATGATTATGTTTGTCGTTCATTTAATAATTCCTTCTATCGTTTAGTTTATCCATAAATTATATTGAAACGCTAACTCACCTTCTATTTTGAGTAAATATGTATGTATGGTGAAACTGACACCAACTTGCCTGGTGGTGATGTACAGATACTATTAATGTAGCAGAAGCTTATGTAAATATATGACCACATGAGGTTGTACTCTCGTGACCTATTTAGTGAATAAACACCCTGTCAGAAGCTTCACTATATAAGAGAGAAAGTCCAGTCACAAAATAGTTACTGAATTATCGCTGTTTATCATTCGATAGTGTTATTAATATTGAAAGGTACTTTTGGAATATTGTGTTTACTGTATTTTTGTTTTGGGAGGGAGAGATTAGGTTTTTTCTTTCTGGTCCGTTTTCTTGATTCCATGATGTGAAATAATATTTCTATTTATGATATATTGTTTATTAACATTAGTGTCAAGTCATAGCCAAGTACCTGTTTATTAACTGTGTTTTGGTTAGAGATGTTTGTTTGTTTGGAATTAAGCACAAAGATATACAATGGCTATCTGTGCTCTGCCCACAACGAGTATCGAAACCCGGTTTCTAGCGTTGTAAGTACGCAGACATACCGCTGTGCCACTGGGAGGCGGTAAGAGTTGAATTTATTTGTAAGTGTTGTTATTGTTGATTAAATTGTTTTTTCTTGTTGTTGAACCCTGGTTGTAGCATCGTGATCATTTTAGATCGTTACATCCTTACTTGTCTCAAAATATTACAAGATTAAAAGAGTTGAAAACAATCTATGATGTAAAAGAACAAATAACATTATTAAAAATGACCCTATTTAGCTAAAACACACTTGCGTCTTGGTGTTTTAGATAATGCTTGATTTCCGGTTTTCAATTCCTGCATATTTCCTTGTTTCCCACGATCTCTTGCGGAATACTCACATCTGATAAATGTTCTGCAATTGTTTTCTTTCCAGTAAGTTTAAAATTCTTTTGTTTACGTAGTGTATCGTTTACCACGTCGATTAATATTCCTTTCTTGAATAAATCTTTCGCTAATCATTTATTCTCCTCGATTATTCCATTGTAGATCAGCACCAAAGCTGAGTGTATTTAATATGGTTAATATTATATCTAAATTCTCATAATTTGGTGATTTTACTTTGACATCATTAGGTTCCATGGCTTGTGAGTGAAAGTTTTGATGACATTGTTGAAACTTATTTATCGTGTTTTACTTGTCATTTGTGGGTAATGTATCATTTCATGCGACAGAATGTATTTCGTGATATATTACGTTTAATAAACGTTTTGAGGTGGCTTGACTGGGTAATGAAGAAAACTATTATATATGTACGACGTTTCGACATAAGGATAATCTTGTCGAAACGTTGTACATTTATAATAAAGTTTTTCATTACTCTGTCAAGTCGTATTTAAACTTTTATTTGGGTTCGTAGTCACCAAATTCTTAAGCCTTAGGTTGATAAAGAGAGTGTATCAGTTCTTAAGGAACAAGAGTCGTTCATTTTATGTGTTCCACACTTTAAAATTCCAGCAGGTTTTCAAATAGCCCGTCCTGCTAAGCCATCAAATAATGAAATAATAGAAAGTACAAGTAATTGTAGAAACCTTTCTTTCTGTATTAGTATGTTTCTTTCCTGCTTAACTGATGCTTCCTGTCTCTTTCAATAATGACTTTTGTCCATTAAGTTTATGTTTGTGTATGTTCTTCACGGGAATGTTACCATTTAAAATAATTAAAGCACAGTCATAAATACATATTATGATATTACTTTTAGCTAAGGCAATTGTATCTTTAATCTGTTTACGTGTTGCTTTAGGTAATGCGCGGAGCAGCTCTTATTTGGCCGAAGGTTTGCATGAACATTTTCGTCACAACTTACAATTTAGTAAACGAAATTTATCACCATTAATGATTTTTCTAAGTAAAAATGGAAGAAAAAAAACTTGTCTTATTTTTTGTTTATTTTATTATTATTATCATTTTAGACGTGGAGGTCACCATTTGAATTTATCAGTGTTTTATATTGTACAGAATCTACTTCATCAGGATAGAGAAATGCGTAAGATAAGTTTAAATTATCACTACATTATTGTGCTCAAAGAATGTCAGATACGAATCTAAGATGAATTGTGTTAGCGAGACAAATGTTTCCGATTCGTGTCAAACATTTTGAAGAAGCTTATCAAGATGCAACGCAGCAACCTTAGAGTTAAACAATATCGAATGTTACGAATATTTTGCCTTAATTTAGTGTATAGAAATTGAAATTCAATATAAAACAACAGTATTTTCAGAATTAGAATAGATAACATCTCGATGATTGGTCAAAAGTTTGCTTACAAAGTGAATGTTACTGCTACCTGTTAGGCCTGACACTAAACGTATAAATGGATCATTTGACCCTTCTGATATGTATGTGGTACTATCCGAATCGTAATAGAAAACAGGTGAGCTTAACTCCTGGAGAGAGAGTCATAGAACTTGAGAAGTGCGTGAAATGTGGTAAATGCTGCCTGAAATATATTCGTTTGATCTCATTGGAGAAGAGTTTTATATTTATGCTTCAACTGAAGGGCTATGACTTCATTGTTGAAGAGTGTTACATCTGTAATAGACTTCATGGAATCTTACATTAAAGATGTACTTAAACAGAAGTATAAGTTGATCTTCACACATATGCCCCCAACGACTCCGAAATAAACTTAAACAAAGTTTAGACACTGACCTTTTTCCTGAATTTGACTGGATATGGTCTGGATTCAGGGCTTCTCCTCAAACGTTATAGAAATGAACATAAGCATGTTGGGTGTTACATTGGGTAGACCACCCGAAACCCTCTTGTTTTAATTGTAAAATATGTCTATTTTCTTTATGGAATGATTCGTTGAATGAGCCGTGGTTTCGTTGAGTGTTGTTAAATATTCTGTTTTTAAAATATTAAAACAGAAGAAATAGATTCATGGGGGATGGAAGTGTTGAAGTTACATTGTAATCATTAGCAGTATTAGCCGATAAAGATCGTTTGACTCCCCGAGAAGTTAATCAAAGAAAGACATATGTATGTAAAATCTGTTCTAAACAACTATTACAATACTATTAAATCACAATAAACAAGTAGCGTTAACTTACACCTTCTTCACCTTGAACAATCCAGTCCTTAGTGAACGTCTGATCTTCTAACTTCTCCGTCTCCTCAAATGTTAACACCCAGAGTTCAAAGTAATCTACTTTCCATGGATGCATGCTTCACATTAAAGCGTGTTCAAGTCATTATCACTAATACCCATAGATTTCTAAACAACCGACGTTTAGAAGTCTGAGTAAGTTACATGCAATGTTTCATGACAAGTACAAAAAGTTAATAAATCATATATTTCATATTTGTAATGAAAACCAACAGAATAAAATCCCATAGTCATTCGAATGTAACGCTATGGGCTTTTTCAGTCATGTAAAATAGATATATGTTTAAAAATTCAAAGTAATCTGAAAATTCCATGTTAATAAATGAAAACAGCTCGATAAAAAATGAAAAGATGTTTCTCTATCGATGATCAAAAGTAAATTACTGTTACTCGACAGTAGAATTTTATATACAGCTGTATGGCCCAAAACTTTGTGAAGATTAAAACTGGATAATGATCCTGGTTGTGGAACATGCTACTGGATGATATGACACAAGGTTAATGATGTTACTGAGTTGGCTAGATTTTTATTGACCTATGCAGTCTTTTATACTAAATAGCAACAAAAACGCTATACATTTGTAATGGGGCACAGAACCAATGTTTCATACCACTGAACATATATGTATATCTTATAAATATTGCGAACCGCGATATCTGTTCGAGCGTTTAGGCGGCCGCTTCCTGCGCTGCGTTTAAAAAGCTGCGCAAGCAGGCAAACTCAACCTTCACTTTTGAAATGACTGGATAACAGGCATGAATAATGTTGATGGCAAGTTATATTTCACAAGCAGGATTCTTCTACACTAACTTGTTAGGAATTAATCACACTATCAATCACATTTCAAAATGTGACGTAACTTAAAGAATAAAAAGGTTGATTTACTGTATGTTATTGTTGAGCAGCTCTTAGCATGACTGAAATGCTCAATAATTACTTTTCGCGGTGGGCGGTATAAGTAGCTCAGAGCTTTGGCTCTGATTGAAACCAAAAGTGCAACACAATTGACCATTCTAAAGTTCATGAAATTTAAATTGACAGATTAACTTAAACTTTTCCCACCACTGGAGACAGGTACTTTGTTTAGATTAACGTAACTTTTCCCACCACTGGAGATGGGTATTTTTGTTGGATTAACTTAACTTTCCCGCCACTGGAGATGGGTATTTTTGTTGGATTAACTTAACTTTCCCACCACTGGAGACAGGTACTTTGTTTAGATTAACGTAACTTTTCCCACCACTGGAGATGGGTATTTTTGTTGGATTAACTTAACTTTCCCACCACTGGAGACGGGTATTTTTGTTGGATTAACTTAACTTTCCCACCACTGGAGACGGGTATATTTGTTGGATTAACGTAACTTTTCCCACCACTGGAGATGGGTATTTTTGTCGGATTAACTTAACTTTCCCGCCACTGGAGACAGGTAGTTTTGTTAGATTAACTTAACTCTTCCCTTCATTAGTGTTACGTACTAGAATTTTAGATAGTCTGAAATTGAGTTAAATGATACTTTAAATTTAGTAGTTAAATTGTGCTTTAGATTTAGTATTTAAATAAATGCCGATATATAGTCAGTTTAAGATATTTGCCAACAAGATTGATATACAGTTTTCTTTTTTAACACAAATACGTTTTAATATACACGCACCAGTACAATTTACAATAACAATTATTACAAATAGTTACTACAAACAAAGATTTATAAAAAAAAGTTTCACAAACTTACAAACAATATAACGTCTTCTTTCTAGTTTGAAACTTCCTTGATATCTTCTTATCGAGGGTTCACGATGAGTGAGTTGATTACGAGTTGACGGAGATATATTGCACTTAAGGGGAAGCTAGCTAGCTTTGTTCTTTTCCACACACCCTGAGTTTTCCACCGTTGAATTTATATGATGTCTTCGTAAAGATACTAATGTCCGATGAGAATCCATTGAAGTTAAATGGTTTATAATGTTCGAAGTTTATAAATATTCCTGGTCAATTATCTGAAGTTTCCTATTGATAAGCGTTATAACAACCACAGTTATATCTTTCGAAGTTTATTGCACACTGATTATAGTAAACTACTAATAGACACTCTTCTTGGCGTGTAGCGTTGGTTATATATTTATAGCTGTGTGGAGGAGTTCTAGAAATTTCAGTCTTATGTAACAATACTAGTTAAAGGCTTACGTACACACATATATTGTTGATTCTTACTTTCGAGAATCTTCTACAACTTTGGAGAATAGGCGGGAGTTTCGCAATACATCTTTAACACTATAAGCTACGCATCTTTTAAAATATAAACTTAATCTAAACAAACGTTGACATAATAACAAATTCGTTACACTGGAGACAGGTACTTTTGTTAGATTAGCTTAACTTTTCCCGTCACTGGAAACGGGTACTTTTGTTAGATTAGCTTAACTTTTCCCGTCACTGGAAACGGGTACTTTTGTTAGATTAACTTAACTTTTCCCGTCATTGGCGATTGGTATTTTTTTAGATTAATTTAACTTTTCCCGTCACTGGAGATTGATACTTTTGTTAGATTAATTTAACTTTTCCCGTCACTGGAGATTAGTACTTTTGTTAGATTAATTTAACTTTACCCGTCACTGGAGACGGGTACTTTTGCTTGTCTAATATATGTAGACGCAATGGGTATATTAAAAACAAAATGCAAGTACCATTTTCTAAATAATTTCTACATAAATTTCCTAAACAAAATTAAGCTACCAGATTTGTTGAATATATAAACTTACTCCAAAGATTCAATATTAAACATTTTGGTTTTTAAGGATACGAAATGTGAGAACGTAGTCTTTTGGGAGTTAATGACTAGACCACAGAATACATTATATCAATATGATGTTCTTTTAAAATGGTAAATGTTACTTTTTTTAAAGGAACAATATTATTTTATCAACTATGCGAATGAACAGTAACCTATATATTATAGATTTGAAAATTGACACTGCTACATTTGTGAAATATAAATAAATAAAATCCTTTTCATTCCTGTAAACTTTTGTCTAAACATTGCAATTGTGAATATATTATAGTACAAACAAATAATTTTGACTGAAATTTGTATTCAGAAAGTCGTACATTTAGAATATCGTCATCTATAAAATGAAAAGATTTTCATAATTATGGATTATGTGTTTAAAAAACGCTACATTTTAGTAATTTTAATTACAATACACAACATTCTACATATACTAAGCTGACTAAGATTATACCGTTGTACAAGGTTGTTGCTTAGGGATAAAATTCATTGGTTGACTAGTTAATCACGTGGCAAATGCTCCGAGTATATCTATATTTCAAAAGTTGTCACTATTCCTGGAATGTACTGTAAGAAACAAACAATAACTTCCATTATCTACATTACTGTGATAGACAGTATGACTTAGTTGTTAAAAAGCACTATTTTCTAAAGTTGGGACTGTGATTCATATAAGGAAAGTCGTACGCTTATAATATTGCTATCCATAGAATGGTAAGATTTACATGCTTATGACTTATATGTTCAGGAAAACGTTACATTTTGGGCTATCGTACTAGAATGTGTGACTTCGTTTCGATTTTATCAACTAGATAGCAGAAATAGAAAGATGATAGGACTTGAAAATGAAAGCAGAGGTATATAGACAATGAGAGATTGAAAAAATACTAGTTTAAACAGTCGTGTTGCCTATAAAAATGATTTTCGTTTGAAAATATGGTATTGTATTTAGTTAGTGTCATTCATGGGATATATATGTACAATTTGAATGGTTTAGGCCAGGGGTCACCAAACTCCGGCCGGCCGCTGCACTGTGCCACAAATGAGCTAAAATATAATTATTTATAT
>NW_013665831.1:369840-382576 GCF_000517525.1 Limulus polyphemus | reverse complement strand
GATTGGTTTTCAAGTATCAGCCTTTCAGCGAGTTCAGTTGTGCGGAGAACAGAAGAACTTGGAGAGAACATAGTGTTACAAATACGCGAGAAAGCTAGGAACTTCTTGTGGTGTTCTCTGGCGCTGGATGAGTCTACAGATCTCTCGAGTACGTCACAACTTCTCGTGTTCATTAGTGGTGTTAATTGGACTTTCAGATCACAGAAGAGTTGGCATCCGTTTGCAGCATGCACGGAACAACAACTGGAGAAGACATTTTCATGGAAGTGCAGAAAACTTTGCAAGGCTATAACCTTCAGTGGAATTAGCTTCGGTGTGTTACAGTTGATGGAAGAAAAAACATGGCTGGAGTGAGGAAGGGTCTGGTGGGGCAGATACGAACTAAGTTGGAAGATCTTCAACTCCCGGGCGCTCTGTTTATACACTGCATTATACATCAGCAAGCACTCTTTGGGAAAGACTTAGATATTACTTGCGTACTGAAACCAGTCGTTTCTGCAGTGAACTCCATTCGGGGTCATGCACTTAATCACCCCAAGTTCCAGACTTTTCTTGAAGAAATTGATTCTGAATTCTGTGACTTGCTTTATCACACAGCAGTGAGGTGGCTCAGCTGCGGTAAAGTCCTGTTTCGTTTTTATAAGCTCCGAAGAGAAATAGATATTTTTTCTCACCGAAAAGGATAGAGCCTCTCTCCGAAATCCTTTGATGATTCTGTAGAGATCACAGATAAGGTTATCCTTTCCCTGAAGTCTCAAGTTCAATTCATTCATATGGGATGTGATGTCAACCAAAAATGACAACTTTGACAGCCAGGTAGGATCTGACAAAAGTGGATCAGCTCTATCCTTTTCGGTGAGAAAAATATCTATTTCTCTTCGGAGCTTATAAAAACGAAACAGGACTTTACCGCAGCTGAGCCACCTCACTGCTAGTTGTGCTTCAAACAATGATAGTGGAAGGAGGAAACTTCTCTCATTTTCAGTGTTTCAAAGAGTTTCACGCTGGAATCGCAGAAGATGTCAACCTCGAGTTTCCGAAGAAGATTATTAGTGACTTAAATAAGCATTTTATTTAGATATTTTTAGATTTGGACAGAATTGAGATTGACATTCTTCTGTTCCAGAATCCGTTTGATTTTAACCTTGATGACGCGCCAGTCGAACTACAGTTGGAGCTCATTGATTTGCAAGCAAATGACGTGTTGAAAGAGAAGGAAAACTTGTTGAATTTTATCACTGCTTACCTGATGATGAGTTTTCAAAGTGAAGAAATTTGCCTCTGGTATGGCATCAGTGTTTGGAACAACTTGTGTCTGTGACCAAACATTTTCAAAAATGATTTATGTGAAGTCAGCACATCGAACGAAGTTAACTGATGAACATTTGAAAGCAATTCTCTTGGTTGGATGCAGCAATTCCAAAGCAAATATTGATGATATCTCAAAAGCTAAACGACAGTTTCACAAATCTCACAAACCTTTTTTGCTGCTTAGTTTGTGAGATTCGGATATGTGCACACTGGGTGTGATATAACTACCTTAATGCTAACGTCGCGTTCTTTGATAACTTTTTGGAAAATAAACATGTTTGTTGTCTTTATTTTTTGTGTATTCACTGTATTGTATTGAACAAAATGGTTATGCGGCCCGCGCTCATCATTCTCTCAGTTATCTAGCCCGCTGTGAAAAAAGTTTGGTGACCACTGGTCTAGTATATCCTCTAAATTACTGATAATAGAATTCAGAATATTCATAAGAGGCTGCCCGTATGAGTCTTAATTACACACTAGATCACCGTGATCCGTTGGGTCACCAACTATTCAGAGGCTATGAAAAATTCAAGCTAATTTCAATATTTAACGAAACTTGTTTTATTCTGTTTCTATTCTCATTTCATTACAAATATGGCGCTGTTTTGCGCAGTTTTTGCTGTATTTAATTACAGACAAGCAAACAATCTCAGAGTTTAAGTAATATATAATTAATATTATATGAGATTGACATGGCTTTTTACTTTTTTCATGTGTTAAGTGGAAAGTTTCCTAATATCAAAAATATCACAGTGGGGATGTTTACTAGATATCTGTAAAATAAAGAAAACATAATAAGTAAATATGTAAAGAATATAATAAAACTGTAAACATACAATTCAAAACATCAATATAAATTTTGTTAATATGAGAAAATCGTATCTTTGTTTCATTTATGGTGGATATTCGTTTGGTTCCTAGGAGAGTCTGATAAAAGAAACGAATCACATTGTAAATAACTCGAATGCGAAAATATGTAGATCTTCAACAAAAGCCATTAGAATATGTCTTTGATACAGATATTGAAATCAACTTACCGTATCAACAGATAGCGTATGGAGGTGCACGTCCAATTCATTATCAGAGGTGGATAAAACCTGTATAAAGAACGATACAATATCAAACAAGTAGAAATGAACACAGACTGTGTATAATTATATAAACTAAAATACACATAAGGTACAATTATCAACAAATTATTAAAATCATAAACAATCAGAAGTTACTTTAACGTTTTCCACAGCAAACAGAGGATTCGGTACTAGCTAGAGATTCTTATAATTTATCAAGATACCTTGGTTGTAGAATGAATATACATTGTTTTGGTTGTCTTTTCATAGTAGGCCTGTGATACGTGACTGGATGAGAAATAAATATACCAATTCTTGCCCCCCCCCCCCACCTATGTCTGCGGACTTACAACGCTCAAAATCTGGTTTCGATATCCGTGGTGTGCAAAGCACAGATAGCCCATTGTGTAGATTTGTACTTAATTACAAACAAACAAAAAAAAACAATTCTTTGAATATATAATCACAGATATGCAGAGTTTTGGAAAAAACAAAACGTGTTTTAGAAAGTTGCGCAATATCATAAATATATATATATATATATACATATACACTAAAATATGATGTTATATGACATATAACAATCCTGACCCCGCTGACGGAAGCACAGGTGCCTAAAATATAATACATTCTGGGGGGGCCAGTGTAATCATAGTAGATAGCAGATATTCACTACTTTGCAAACAACGTCGTCAAAGAAAATAGTCCCAGTTATAGAGTCTGTTTGAAAAACGGTGTAGAATAAATGAATTAAAAGAAAAAACTAAATAAACCTATGAATGATGTAGACTAACTACCATTTGATGGGACAATTTAATCATCGAAGGAAAGTAAGTAGAAAAATGATGTAATACTTGACACTCCTCGTTCAAATAATGATTTTAACTTCTAAAAATTCCTAGGATGTATAAAGATTAATTATTGAAATGACAAAGGGTAAATCACAATAGTTTTAAAATTCACTTGTTTAACTTTATTATTTTTCATACGTATAATGTTTTCAAACTGTACTTATAATAAAAACAAAGGTACTTTTTTCTGGGGAAAAAGAAACATCTTCTGACTTGAGTATTAATTAACAATTAATTATTATGAAAATAAATTCTCGAAATTTGTTGTTTGGTAGATTTTTTCATTTGCTGTAGTCCAAATGCAGCTTGTCGAATGTCGTTCTCTCGCTCTATACGACATGATAACGTGTGGAAATTAACCATACTAGTCCATCCATTCAGAGCTTATAAACTTCATAAACGTCTTCACATTAATTATTCATATAATTGATGAAGGTGTGATATTCCATACTGTGTTAACCAAACTTCAAGAGCTGTAATTAATCTGATGTTTTGTCACTTGTAACAGATCAGACACTCTTGCTAAATACTTTTAGGTGTTTTTATCCCTTAATACCGTATTGTTAGTACTAAATACAGACAACATTTCAGATCGACTTTGACTGTTGCATAAGTTAGTGTGTCCTGACCATTATGATTCAAAAATCTCCGTGGAAGCCAAAAGTAGAACTAAGACGATAGATTATGTGTTATACCTACAATAGCAAACACTTCAGTTCAAATTTCTTCGATTAACAAACACATTTGTGACCAAATTTCAACGTGGGTCGGGCTTTCTCAGTAGTTAGTCTTTTGCTCCAAACGCTCAACGTTTGAGCCAGGATATGATGTAGATCACGCTTTGCAATTTCTTTATGGTAGTATTAGAAGTTTAACAGTCAATCCTTCTATCCTGTTAAAATTAACCGCATAAATAGACGGTGGTGCTGCTGCCTGGTTACTCTTTCTTTGGCCAGCAGTTCTAAGTGCGGGATGGCTATATTTGAATTTATGGTATCTGTAACTTAGCTTACATCAATATATTGTGTAATGTACCGTTCAGAATGAAAATATAAAATTGCTAAGTTTGACGTAAGAAATGAATAAAAACACATTATCATGCACATTGCGCCCTCTTTGTTTGATATTTTACCGTGAAAAACAAACAAAAGAAAAACATTAATGCTATTCCTTTATACGTCCATAACCTTGAAAATGCAGTTCATTCCTGAAGTTATGGTTTATCGTTTAAATTATTTTTGAATGTTTTCAACGGTTGCTTAAATATTTCTAGATATTGAAACTAGATATTGAAAAGCGATTTTTAAACAAGGTAAATCTTTACAACAAATCTGATGAAACACAGCAGAATTAGAAGTGTTTTTTTATCGTAGCCAAATGAAGACAAAAATGTGTAATCTACATGAAACACATGATAAGGTCGTACGTTTTAACTTTGCTTACTTTGTATATTAGATTAATTCGTTTTAAAATGACGTCTTGGAGCACATAACTGACGATAAATTTCTGTGTTCTTTAAATGTACCATTCAATGAATCATTGAAAAAATTTAAAATACGAAACGTAGTGTACACATTCAATACAAATGAAAATTATATTAATAGGTAATGTAATCCTTGTTTACAGATGAAAAGTAACAAAATATAATGCTGTGGAGATTTTCCTTCAGATCTGGTTTATGTAATTTACATAAAGATTTCACAAATCAGCAAAAATTATGTTGTTTTTTCTTTGTTTCTCTAAAAGTGTTATGAGGTCTCTGTACATTATTAATGTGTTATGAGGTCTCTGTACATTATTAATGTGTTATGAGGTTTCTGTACATTATTCATGTGTTATGAGGTTTCTGTACATTATTCATGTGTTATGAGGTCTCTGTACATTATTCATACATTTGACTTGAAATGTTCTTCTATTTATTTTAAAATGTTTCCAAAGCGCTACCTATGCTCTTTCAGCATTCTTCTTTCTCTGACAGCAGTAGAGTAAACTGAAAGAGTTTCAAGTCAATTGATTCTGTTATAAAACTTACTGCCGTGTATATGTAAAACCAATTTGTAAATAGCCTATATTACATAATTACTTTACTTCTCGGTTATTCATGATCAACTGATAGCAGTAATATAAACTCAACAGAAGCTTAATGCAGCATAGCACAACTCACCTTTATATAACTTTATTACGAAGAAATACTTTAACTGAAGTCCTGGTAGAAAAACTGAAGCTGCTATAAAGCTTCAATATACATTTTGCATCTACGCTAAAATGCCGAATAGCTAAACGTGCTTTGATAACTTTAACATTACACATATTAATTTCTAAGATCTAGTTAATGTGTTCTTAGTTTCTGAAAACGTTATGCGTTTGTGAGATTATTAAGTTTGCTCCAAATAAATTTCTCTTCAGTAGACATTATACCTCATAATCACTAAAACAACCTGATGTTGCTAATGGATTCAATTAAACCATCAGCTGTTTAGTATTAAAGCAAACAATTGGAAAGAAATTATTTTAACATTTGTTTGTTGTAAACATAAAGCTACACAGTGGGCTACCTTTTATCTGGTCCCTGACGGTGTTGAAACCCGTTTTTCAACGATATTTTTTTTTGGAGGGGGGGTGTTTTTTCTATCTAAATTCATTAAATATGTTTTCCCATTAAATCTTGAAATAAATCGTCTATTAGTATTTATATTAACATTGATTTATTATAGTGTTCTGGAGAAAATTATATTTTTGTGTTTTATTTTTTTTAATTTTTGATATGTTTTTATCTTGTGTTTAACAAACAAGTTGTTTTGTATAATGTATACATGGAATCTTTTTTTTCTTACACCAGCTACTTATTTAGGGTTATCATTACTTTTATAATAATAGTTGTCGTATGATTTGATATTTTGTCAGTGACGGTAGCATAAACTTGAATCTTATATGTAATGTAATTCAACGTGCATTCTTATTATTGTCAAAACAAAGCAATACAGACTGACTAATATACTGTATTACGATGCAATTTGGCAATTCAAACACAGGATCATAGGTTGAGCAAACTGATTTTAGTATCTTACAAGGTATTCCTCGTTGCTTATTTTTATATGGATAATAACTTAGAGGAATAATAAACTAAAAGGTTCCATTCTTCGTGGAAGACAGGATGCACATAGGCTATTGTTTAATTTTGCATTAAAGCATATATAGTGGCAAAACTGTGAAATTCTTGCATTGTTAAAGTGAATTTTACATTAAAGATACATTTGGAAACTTTCATGGAAAATACCATAAACAAATTAATGGCATTTCTTTGGCTGCTAATTACACTCATTCAAGTCAAATCTATATCACCTGTTTTACTAACCTAACTTCAGTTAAACTTTTTCTTCGTGCTAAAAACATAAACTAATATTACTTATATTGATATTCTACTTTTAACTTACGAAATTTATTGAGGTTTGATGCTACTAAAATTTACATATTTGAGCTAGAAATCACATTTAATCATCTTTAGATAAAGCAAACAATCTCGAATTATGCATCAGCTAAGTGAAGAAGTTTCCATGCAACATCAATGACAAAAGAAAAAATATTATTTTTTTCTATATTGGCTTACCCTCTTTTAATTAAAATACATACTAAGATCTGTTGCAGAAAAATATGCATAAATCACAATGTCGTACGTTTGCCAGAAGCATAAAGAACAATGTATATTTAACTGCAAACAATGATGTAACAAATTAATGTGCAATGATTTCGATAAATATCTAAGAAAATTCTTGTAACAATATAGTGACAATCCATTAAGTTCTTTCATCCTATTTGTTTTATATTTCAACTTGGTTCCAGTGTACTAATATTCATAACATTGTTTTAGGTAAAATTTGAAATATTAAAAATATTTGAAACATATCCTTCTCAAAATTGCCGTTTACATGAGAAGTTATTTCTTTTGTAAGAAAGACTAAACAAAATAGAAATAAAATATAGAATAAATATATAAGTATATGATAATTGTGATCGCGATGTTGGAAATAAAAATGTACTGTAGTAACTTTAATCTGTAGACAAGACAAGTGACGTGATTATTGGTCTATTTTTATAAGTTTTTACTATACAGCAAGTTAGAATTTTGATCGAAAAACAAATGATCAGGATAGAAATGTAAAGCTGAACACCTATCAGATTAACTTATGTTTAATATACTCTAGGTGTATATATACATTACACAACTTTAACTGACAAACATCACTGATCGAAAAACAAATGATCAGGATAGAAATGTAAAGCTGAACACTTATCAGATTAACTTATATTTAATATACTCTAGATGTATATATACATTACACAACTTTAACTGACAAACATCACTGATCGAAAAACAAATGATCAGGATAGAAATGTAAAGCTGAACACTTATCAGATTAACTTATGTTTAATATACTCTAGATGTATATATACATTACACAGCTTTAACTGACAAACATCACTGATCGAAAAACAAATGATCAGGATAGAAATGTAAAGCTGAACACTTATCAGATTAACTTATGCTTAATATACTCTAGATGTATATATACATTACACAACTTTAACTGACAAACATCACTGATCGAAAGCAATGAAATCGTTTGAAACAATAGAAGCTGCTTTTTTTTTACATATAGAGATCGAACCACGATTTTCACATTGACAACTTGATAATATAACTTTATTGTCTAAGTTTCGATATGTTTGCTACTTTGCTCAGACATGTTAGTGGAGCTTCCAAGGCTTAATGATGTTTAAAAACTATACAGCTTTAATTTATAATATTTTCATAACAATTGTTTATTCCAACAATTAAGGTTTTCGACAAATTAAACCAGTACACTAAGAATTATGAAATATCAAAAAGTATTCAAAAAATTATTATTAAGTGTTTAGTCTATGATAATCGTAAAACCTCTAATACATATGTTTGTACAAAGACTGCTGAGCTGCTTTTGTTTTAAGTTATCTCATTAATTATAGCAAACAGATTAATCTTTACCTAATTGGAGGTATAACTTTTATTCTTCCAGTTAACTAATCCGAACAACCAATACAATCAATTTTAGTTTTCTGAAACATTGTATATAGATAGAAAGGTAAAAATACGTGCGCTTTTGTCCTGAACACAGTTTTATAAAACCCACGATGTCCTGTTACTAATAATGTTTTTACTATACAGAACTAGCGATCCTTTGGTCTTGGTTGGCTTTATTTACACACATGTGCTTATTTTTCATATTCTCACTTTGATCTAGTCTACTTCATGAAAACATTTCCTTGAATAAAAATGTCTGACTAAAAAATCACTCTAATTGGAATAAGCAGAGAAAGAACTTAAGGTGTTAATTTTTCTACAAATACTTTTTGCATTGTATGCTTTAAATAATAACAAGATTAAAGACTTCTTAGTTTTAAACTACTGTTTACAACAATGCAAACATTTTAGCTTGATGAATATAAATACATTATTAAAAATTCATATATTAATGATAATGGTTAATGCTGCTAAAGAATGTCACTATTTATTCTGGTATGTTTACATAATATTTCCAGATGATTTCACTTTATTGTAGGTTTATCGTGATTTGGAAATACGTGTATGGTTCTTTATAGTGATAATTTATATGTTTCTTTGAAATTACGTTAGGTTTACTTACAAACTTACAGCGTTCTTACTTTGCAATCTTACAGAAAATTAATCAATCATATGTGTGCCAGTGCTATGTAGAATAAGATTACGAAATACACATTGTTCTTTACAATTCACAACAGATGAATACTTAATGAAAATAGTCATGTTAAATCATTAATAAAATACTGTTCAAATTCTTAAGCAAATAAATATCTAACGAATGTCTTTTCTCACAGGAATTACAAAGTTGTTAATGGTTAGGGCTCTTGTAATGGCTTAGTTCTGCATAGGATTTACTTCCAATACTTCCAATGAACTAACACTGTAATAATTTTACTAGATCTACGTATTTATCTATGAGTGCGTTTACAATTACATTCTTCACTAACCTTTACTTCATTCGGACTCTCAATTTGTATTTGGTTGAATTTCTTTTGCAGCGAAAATGTCCCTATGTCGACATGGCATGACTACATAAGGTGCATTTACTGTTCTATGTTTTAAGAAAAATAAGTTTAAGAACTTATTTCTAAATAGCAATAATCTATATACATATATAATATATAATAATTGACATCTGACTGTAGTTTACAAAATACTAATATACTAAAACACAGCCAAGACAGGTCACTTTGTAAAGATTAAAAGTCAGTTTTACATTATTGGATATTAACATGAGTGCATGTGAGCCGCATCGTTGTAGCTTCTGTATTGTTAGCCAGGCATGGCTGAAAGGTCAATATAATAAAAATAATAAATATATATAAATGTATAATGTTATGTGATTTAAGCTATTTAGTCTAAACATTTATGTTTTCGTGATTTAATATGTAGTCATTCTAGAACGAAAACGGCATAATGTTTATATATTTCCTAATTTGTTAACGTGGTTACGAAATCTGTCAAATCGACCAAACCCATACAAAGATTCGTTACTGAAAACAACAGATAAAAAGAAAGTTTTTTTAAGAAACATTTAATAACTATTTGAACATTACAAAGAGTTTGCATGTGAAATTTGAAATTTTTCTGAGGCGCAAAAGTATTTTTAATCTTAAAATGAAAATTACTTTAAATGTTGGATAGAAAACACGCGAAAAGGAAAATACGGCATGAGGAAAATATTGCTTTACAAACCTAAAGACTTAATAAAAAAAAATTATGTTTTGCCTATGAAAGCAAAGCATCGTAATGTTTACTGATAATCTGCTAAATTTCGTTAACATTCACTTACTAATTTAAAAGTTATAGTATGAAACTATAACCACCAAAAAATGGTTACAAGGTCTGTCCCAGGAACCGAGCCGTGATGAAAGTGTTATTCTCAAAGCTTTATTTACTTTTCAGATAACAGCACAGTGACAAATCCATCAGGTAGCTAGAACTCACCTTACTCTGAGATTATAAAGTCATTGGTTTAAGGTATAATGAATTGAAAAGTATCTGTAGAACAGATTGAAGAACGCCCATTACTCCATGAAATGACTGATAGAGTAAAACAAGAAAAATCTGCTCTGCTTGATAAAAGCAAAACTGGAAAACTATGGATGCAGTATACTACTATGGTAGACTTATTGTCTTCATAAAGGCTGAATGCATGGGCGATTAGCTGCTCCATCTCAAATGTCTGCATGATATGCTACCTTATTATGTTACATCAGGACATAATATGTACCTCAAATACGTTTATCTATATGTCTTCAGAAAATGCAATGACGCCATGTTACACATCCATATGTTGATTAAAACTTTAGAAATGGACATCATGTCATTCTTGGATCAGATAGAGCTTGGGCTGGGTTGTCAACAGAACTAGTTATAGAGCAATGCCTCATGCATAGTATCAAGTCAGTTGGCAGTCTAACTAGAGGACGGAGTCTCACAGAAACTCAACGCCTTGTATTGGATCTATCATTCATTCCCAGCCTGTGAAGAAGTCAACAGTGCAGTGCATTAATTCACAGGTGTGAGGTGTGAGGCCAGCAAATAACACAAGGATAATATGCCTGCACGCATGGCAAAAAACTTGTAAGATATAAACCAATTGCTATAATTCATGTTTCAGAGGAACCCATTTGATAGAGAGAAACCTCTACATAATATAGCTACTGGTGTAGAGTCAAATGTGGACGTAAATGCTTTCCTTGTCAAAGAAACCTGAGAACAAGATCATTAAGGCTATGGAAGGAAAGGCACTTATCGAGGTGAGCTTCAAAAACATGGATCAGGCTATCATCACAAACACTAAGAACAGAGTGAATATTCAAGAAGAAGATGATCGAGTCGGTACAAAACTCTTGTTCCAGCTGGAACAAGATAAGATGAGTGGCCCAAAGTATTCGAATATGAGTTTTGCTCTTACCCTCTGTCTCTTTTCGAGTTCAGAGACGTAATGAGGGGTTCCAACAAACACACACTGGCTGATGCCACGTAGTCTGATAACTTCTGATTCAGTAGTATGATTCAGAACCACCCAGTTCTTGTGATTATGTGGTGGATGGTGGTGCTCTATTGCACGGGGTTTCTTGGAAAAAGTGCCAAACTTGGGATAAAATATTAATAGAATATCAAGTACAATATCAAGCTTACGTTCTTATACACTATGGTGAAGCTTCAGTTATCTTTGATACTTATGAGAAACCGTCAACTAAAGATACAGAACATATGAAAAGAGCAACTACTGGAAAGGGCAGTCAGGAAGTAAATTTTACTGAGGACATGAAGCTTCGAACACATAAGAAAGCTTTCCTGTCAAACGAAAACAACAAGGCGAAGTTTGTTAAGATGCTTGAAAGGAAGTTGTAAGATGGTGGATGTAATGTTAATAATGCAGGAGATAAAGGTGATGCCGACCTTCTCATTGCGAAAAATGTTATCAGAATGTCTAAAACCAAGGAAGTAGTAGCTGTTGGAGATGACACAGACCTTCTCATATTGCTGTGTTACTATGCAAAGAATGACAACCATGAGATTTATTTTAGGCCAGAGCCTAAAAAATAAAATTAAAAACTCAACAAGAGTAAGATGTTGGAGTATAAAAGCTACTGGTGGAAAACTATGGTACATATGTGGAAACCTGCTCTAATACTGATTTTGGAGTGTGATACAGTCTCTCTACCTCGGTGAACAGCTAGCATTAAACTTCGAAGATTCCCAATTTCACCAAAATGTATCCATCTTTATGGACCCAACACAACCAATGAATATATAATTTTGTGTGATGAAAGATCCTTGGTAATATTATATGGTGGTAGCGTCATTTAAAAAATAAACGACCTTAGACATATTCGATATTGCGAAAAAGTGGCTTTATCTACTGAACTTTTTCAGCCAAAGGGGTTACACCCGACTAGTTCAATAATGTCATACCACAGCTTGAGGGTGTACTTGCAGATACAGAACTGGCTGGGAAATTACCTTAATCCTGAAAATCTAGGCTTCAAGCTCTTCAATGGAAGATATTATCTTATCATGATGGACATGCTCTCTTCGCCAAAGGAGCTTCTCGAAGCCATTCGATGCAATTACAAAACAGGATGCTACATCATGAGATGTTCTTGTCGGCACAATGGACTAGATTGCTCCCTTAGATCTGTAGAGTGCAAGAGAGCATGCGCCAATGTCAGTGTATCAGTAGAGGAGGTGGATGAGACTGATAAAGATTGTGATTATTAGAGATCATCATTACATTCTATTTCATGTCAATGTAATCTTTCACTCTTAAATTCAATATTTATAGTACACGTGCTTGTGTTATAAATGATAATTTACTTTATAATCCAATGAATCGAACTATCAATTTGTATTTACATATATGTGTATATATATATATATATATATATATATAT
>NW_013665831.1:367377-369338 GCF_000517525.1 Limulus polyphemus | reverse complement strand
AAACCGGTCACTTTTGCAGTATATCTAATCCTAAATCTGTTGATATAATTGTTATCCTTCTATTAAATTGTTTTGACTATACTTTTGACATGTTTTCATCTTAGATATATAGATTCCAAAACACATAATAACTTTCTGTTGCAACTTTTACGGGTTGCCCAAAGATTTTCCGTAGAATGCCTAGGCTAATAACGTTTTAAAATTTGAGATATTTTTGCTTTTACGTTTTGTAAACTAACTATGATATAATTAAATCTTTTTCTTTATAGGACTCAAACAATTAATTGACACATAATGTAATCAATGTGTTTTGTATATGCAAATAAAATAAATGTTAAAAAAATGTATATGTATGTGTGAAGGGGATTACTCAGTATAGAATATAGTTTTACTATGCTTGCAGTATAAAAGTCAATATCTGTGGGAAAAATAAAGTTTATAATTGAATATTTTAAATATTTTATTAACAAGTTTTAAATTTATGTACTTTTTATATAGAAAAAAGATGTAAGTTATCTATATTGTATCAACTAAGTAAAAGTACTGAAAATTGGACTACTTCAGTACATAATAAAGTAGTGTGTCTTTCTCCCCAGTAAATTTCTAGTTGTTTATGATTATTTAATTTTCCCAATAAATATGTAATTACATGTAATTCTGGCTTTACATTGCCCCTAGTGTAATAACACAGATTCATTAAACAATTTGGAAAAAAAAAAAAATCCGTACCTCAAGGATGGACTGTGTTAAAACGTCATTTTGTGAAACAACAAGTCAGTATGGGAATCAACTTGAACACTCCTAGGTCTATACGAAAAGTAAATCCTTACAAATATGTGAGAATTAGCACATTGATCAAGCTGATACCTAAGACCATATGTTTTAAAACATTCATAAATTGTCATAATTGTATTGAACGCCGAAAAAATATGTGTTTTAGTCCATAAAGAGCAACTTAGAAGGACTTTTACTTGCCACAAGTCCAGTATAGTTAATGTGTTTTGACAAGAGCCAAATGCACCTTACATTCCTTTGATTTAAATTCCATAAAAATATCTGTAATTAAACATGTCTTTTATCATGCTGGTTAATCCTAAATATGCAAAACGTGGCAAAAGAATACGGAAGACATCGTAAATAAATGCAGCATATGCAAGTCTGAGAGATAGTTGGATAGTTTGAGGGTTAGCACACCGGAGGATTTACGATTCTCGACCTGTTGTCGCAAATTCGTGTTCAACAGTTTGAGATTGTGGATGCGTTTAATAGGAGTAGCAATGAGAACCCACTATTCAGTTACAGTTGGCGGTGGGTGTTGTTGACTAACTGCATTTCCTCTAATCTCTCAGTTGAAAACAAGTCAGAGTTATCGCATAGAGCTCTTGTGTAGATATGTGCGAAACAAACCTAAAATTACGTGAAAAAAAGAAACATTTCCTTAATACCTTTTACTGAGGAGGAGGTGGCAACAAGATAAGATCCATTGTGCTTAGATTTTCACCATGCTTGAATACAATTTTGTTGAAAATTGCATATACAAATCTACGTATTATTAACCTTTTAAGATGCTTTGTTATTTTGTATACAAATTTCTGTAGTTTGTTTTTGTTTTACCTCTGCAAGATGTTTACAAATTGTTGTCAAAGGTGATTTTCGCTCAATACCAGAACTCAACATTTGGTCTGGACGATGAGAAACAAAAAAAAATGTATGAAATGCATAAGTTACATTTTATTTAACCGTTAAAAGCTGGTGAAATATTGCAAACCAATAAACATAAAAACAATTATTGAAAATGTAAAGCAGCTTCAGTTTCTACCAAGGATTTTGCTTAAAAACTTCTTTTTAATTAAGTTATACGCTGCTGTACGGCCAAGGACGGATGTACGGGTTACAGCAGATTGCGAAAAAAGTGGCGTTTATCTACTAAACTTTTTACTTAGCCAAAGGGGTTACCCCCC
>NW_013665831.1:358184-367330 GCF_000517525.1 Limulus polyphemus | reverse complement strand
TGTTAATTACCGTGTTACATCCATCAAAACTGGGTCATAAAGTAATCTTGGAGATGGAATTTGGAGCAGATGCCGTTTGTAAAATGATTTTGTATTATTGCAGTGGTTAGCGTTATCGTGATCCATTGAGCTGAAATATTTTCAAGTTGCGTTATCGCTAATACTCAGATGTATTATGTCTGTCAGAGAAAGAAGAATACCGATTAGACACTGGTGGCGCCTTGTAATGATTAAAACAAATAAGAAAACCACTTCAGGTAAAACACATGCACAAAGTAAACATATCTCATAAGACGTTTAAGCAACCAAGATAACCAATCAACTTTATCGCTCATCTATGAAATCATTTTCTTAAACAAAATTTGAACTCAAATTTCCAAAAGGCTTCATGTATGTTTTTAACATCTAGCTCTATACTGAACTTTCCTTTGCCTATTTATATATTTATACTTTGTGTTGAATTTTAACTATATTAACTATTTGTATAATTTTTGCAATGATCCACTGATTGGTAGATTTAAAGAAAATTGAAATTTAGCAACAATCATGTGATTCAAAAGGTCATTTTAAGTGGATTGTACTAGAATGAAAAGTAAGCAAGTTCAACAAACGTTCTTTTCACGTGCATTGTTTAACTTTTAAGCTAATGTTTTCAGTTAGTCCTAACAAAATACTTCTAACTCCGATTCGTGTACTCAAATTTGCTGTAAAGGTTTACTTTGTTTAAAGACCACTTTTAAAATTTATCTGAATTTTACTAGTTTTAATTTCTAAAAATCTTTAAAAAAACCATTGAAAAATAAATTAAACGATAAACAAATGTCTCAGGGACAAATTGTATTTTCTAGTTCATGGCCCTGCAAATTAATATAAATGATTGCTCAATAACATTTTATATTTTACGGAAAACTCTGATGCAGGTTTGTTTCAATAGATGGCACAACCTACATAATAGTTATGTTTTTTTGTTTCTTTTGCTAAATTTCGTGCAAAGTTTTCGGGTTCTTTGCGCTAGCCGTCCCTAATTTAGAAGCACAAAACTAGAAGAAAAGTAACTTATCAATAACACACACTCTTAATCATATTAAAACGCCGTGTGACTGAAAAACGAATATGTTCGATGACAGGAATTAAACCGCAAGCTGAAGATTGGGAGTTGAGCACCTTAGCCAGTAGGCCATAGAAGTTCAATAATTAGTTTTTTTTATCCTTTAATTCAATCAAACTTTGTAGTTAATATTTTCAACCTGAAAAGAGACTTATGTGACATACTGTTAAATGCTAATGTGGAAATCCATAAGTTCAGTCATAGCTCTCTCTGATTTAGAACTGCTGACTAAAGGAGAGAAACCAGTCAGCAGCAGAAACCTCTGCTTTTGCAGCTTCTCCTAATCAAATAGAGGGATTGACTGTCACAGTTCTACAGCATATGGCGGTACGAATCCATAGGTCTGGTATGGCTTGATGATTAGCGTGCTCGACTCACAATCTGCGGGTCGCGGGTTTGAACCCCATTATACCAAACATGCTCGCCCTATAAGTCATGGGGGCGTTATAATGTGACGTTCAATCCCACTATTCATTGGTAAAAGAGTAACACAAGAGTTGGCGGTGGATGGTGTTGACTAGTTGCTCTCCCTCTAGTCTACCACTGCTAGCGCAGATAGTCCTTGTGTAACTTTACGCGAAATTCAAAATAAACAAACAACTAAATCGAACCTATAGGAAACACAACCAAATCAAACCTATAGAAAATTTCGATCCGCAGGCTAACTACAAGGCACGCCCTACCTATTTTGAAATTTCATCATAAAAGTAATTTTTAATCAATGCGTTTGAACGGGAGCGTTTTTCATCTGGACGCTAGCGTGCTGTTATAAATTCAATGCTGAATCTATAGTATTGGATCTATCTTTTATTTACAACTGAGTTTTACCAATCTCTAGCTTTGGCAGATTAGAAACAGACAAATGTCGACCTGAAATGTTGTCTGTATTTGGTGGTAGCAAAGGATAAACACTCCTAGAAAAAGCGCTTAGGGAGAAAGGTACTTGTACTTTAATGTTATACTTGATCACGTCTCACTGTTAGAGACGAAACGTTGTGCAGAAACGAATATATTACCCACAAATAACTGTTTCAAAGCTTCATATTGTATGCAACACACTTTTATTGTTCCTGTTCACTGCCATCGTCAGTTGAATAGTCACGTGGATGTTGTTGAAGCTCTGAACGGATGAACCGGTATGATTACCTGCCATACATCAGCATGGCATATAAGACGACAGAGCAACATTTGACAAGCTGCTCTCCAAACTTAGTAAAGTTTGCCTAACAAATTATGTTTCCCGTAGATATTATGTGCAACCCCGCCACACAGAAATGCGAGCACCCCTGAATCTCTACCTTCACCAATTAACCCATCACATTACGTGCATGTACGAGTGATAAACTAGAACTATGTGTTTCTGATGAACTTCTTACAAATTGACTATTCCAGGATAGACAGAAAATATCAGATGATGACGAGAAAGAATCGTCTAACAACGTCGACTGTTAATCTATGTAAATAAATGGACAACGTGTACCACTCAGTCTGTTTGTGTGTGTGTGTGTGTGTGCGCGTACTATCTCACATGGAAATCCAATATTCCCACTGGCTACGTGTACAGTGGTACCTTTATGTTTATACAAGTGCATTATTTAAGGGATTTATCTATTCAAAACATATACCGTTTTCATATACGTATAGTATTGCACTTAATAATGCTGTATATGTGAAAAAGTCTTTGAACTTTAACTCTTAAGGCACAGCACACGATTTGTTTGTGAGAGGTCTAAAATTCCATCTCGTTTATATCCATTCTTAATTTTTTCCTAAGCAATGTTTCAATAGTCAAATAATTTAATACATATATTATACGCAAAACACGAGTTCATCCCTAGTCTATATAATTAAAAGAACAATGTGTGTCAGCCAGTCAGTGCTCACACGGAAACCCAATAATCCTATTGGCTACTTATTCAGTGGTACTTATACGAGTGCAAAAGTGAACGATGTTTAACGTGCATTATTTTATATGCGTGCAAAAATACAAAAGTTTATAACATTAACTTTAAAGACAGTTACTTGAGTAGCATAAACAAACACACACGAAAACACATTAAGTTAATTCTTTGCATTCTTGTGCTTATAAGAAGCGTAATACCATTACATCTCAATACAAATTTCAACAGGCGCCTATAAAAATCAATAATTAGGCCTAAAGTTTAAATACGCTTCGTACACGAGTTTATTCGCTATGAATATACCCCAAATGGCTTTAATAGTCACTGTCACAACTTCATTCATTTGAGAGGCTCTACAACTAACACATTGCATGAAAGAAAACAATTACAGACTTCAGATGATATACCAATGCGACTTAGACACATAAACACTCAAGAACTTTAGAAGAAAAAACACATGACAATAGTTAGTTTTTACACTTCTTGATACCACAATTTTATAAATATCACAATTTTATAACTATTATATGTTTTCAACTATCTGAATACAGGCGTCTGAAAATTGACAATTAGGTATAAAGGTTAAATATGCTTTGTACGCAAAGAACATTTTTACCTGCTAGAGGAATAAAATGTGACACCATTTTCCGTTACTGGCGTTTTGTTAATATATTAAGGGTGAGTAAAAAAATAGTTGATACCATTATGAAAGGGAAAAGAAGAAGAAGAAGTGAAATAGCTTCAATGGACGACAGTTGATTTTTACACTTCTTTATACCACGGTTATAAACATTTACCATTTTATAACGTCGCTTTATCAAGAGTTCGATCAAAAAAAAATCTCAAGATCTTAGTAGAAGATGGCGATTCTCCACAAGGACAACGTGTTAAAAAACAAATATTGTGTACAGAGACATATTTCGTTTCTACACTTCGTTACCTTAAATCTAAATACAACAAATACATTCTGCTTAGTTGGTTTTTGTTTCATTCACACCCAACTACATAATACAACAATAGCAATACATAAAGGATTTATCTATTTAAAACATATACCCTTTTCATACATACAGTATTCCACTCAGTAGTGCTGCATATG
The DNA here is from genome assembly GCF_000517525.1 of Limulus polyphemus. NCBI lineage: Eukaryota > Metazoa > Arthropoda > Merostomata > Xiphosura > Limulidae > Limulus > Limulus polyphemus. The sequence continues at coordinate 363,222 of NW_013665831.1, read as the reverse complement.
TGAAAAAAATCCTTAGGCTTTGGCTCATATGACACAGCACACGCTTCATATACGGGAGGTCGAATATTCTATCCTGTTTATATCCTCAAAGAATGTTTCAGTAGTTAAATAATTTTAATACATACATCGTACATCGTCGTTGTTATTTTTCTCGGATGCTAAAGATTTGAATTTTTTCAAGAATTCATCCGTTGACTTTCATTATTGTCGAGTGTGTGACAGAATTATCGTTTCTCAAGATTATTATTTTCCTTTTAATTAGTGCGTGTATTCTGTTTATTTATGGTTTTAGTGATATGTCTCTTGATGCCATGAAGCTCCTTCTTAGTTGTCTTCTTTCGAGAAGTTAGTTGTGTGTTTCAGGATTTAATTTCCAATGTTGGAATGTGTTGCCTTTATGCACTGTAGTGGTTGTCTTTTGTGTTACTTCGATGATGGATTGCATTACCTGTTCTACGTAAGTATCTAGGTCGTCTTTGCATGATATCATGGTTATGGGATTAGGTAAAAGAGTGTCTAGTAAAGTGTGCCAGTCTGTTTTCGTGTAGTTAAAAACTGGTGGGAGATCTAGGGGTGTGTATTGTCTGTTAACTTGAAGTGTGAAAGAGATAGAAAAGTGGTCTCTGCACACAGCAGGGTGTACTAAAAAGTTCCGAATTTCAATATTTCATGAAAATTTCAATTTTGTCGGTTTTGTTTTATTTTGTCTTAGTTATCTCCTCATTTAAATGTTTTCCTTCCCTCATTTGTTCAAGAGGCACCTTGAAAGTGATAGAATATCGTTTTTCGATTTCTAAGAATGCGATTTGAAGGAATGTATGATAACATTGTGTTAAAATGAGTTATGGTTGTGAAGGCTTTAAGGTCATCTTTTCAGGATGATCCAAGGGCAAGAATAGGTCACAAATACTTTACGTCAAATAAAAGTATAAAAAGGTGAGCATTAAGACTAACTGTCTCACTTTGCTCTGATATTGTTTAACAATCGGAAGCTTATTTTTTCACCTTGATTTATTATTGTTCCTTACTTTGCTAATATTTTGATACACGTTTTCATTTATAGTTTTAAATAATATTTATAAGTATAGGATAAGCATTACAAAATCGTAATAATGGGTGTAGTTCTCAAATATTTAGTTTATGTAAACTTAAAATAGCTTTTTTTAACTTTTAAATTTTACTTTTATATAAGCAACAACTTCCATTTGGTTAGTAGTAGCAAGTTTCTAATAATTCGTTTGAAATATTGTATAAAAAACTGTCTAATTTATGTCACGTGCTATATATAATCCATATAAATATAGTTAGTAAATATCTTGATTTGTTTCCTTATCAATTCCCTTTTCAAATTTTATTCTGTATTTAAGTTCTTAGGTTATATTGTGTTCTTTATTTTAAGATTTCTGTTAAGTTGATGTGTACTTTAGTTATTGGAGATTATCAGGTTAAGTACCTGCAGACTTATTTTATAAAAAGAAGATGTAACAGTTTTATTTTTCTCCAGGAAAAAAAAAAGATTGATGATATACGTTGTCAACTGTTTGGGCGTGTACGACATTTTGATGTTATAGTAATGCATGCAGGATCCAACGATGTCTCTTCTGGCCGATCTGTCAATGCATGTATGACTGATTACAGAAGACTTATACACGAAGCACAACGCGGAAGTCCAGATACTTTCATTTTAATTTTGGAATTGCTACTTCGAAGTAATAACTGGTAAAGTATCAGTTTAAGTGTATTATCCAGTAAGGTACATAATTTTTATTAAAAATAAAATAAAATATTTATTAGTTACCTCAACTTTACATTCATATTATCATTTTAAATTCTTTTGTAAAATATGTTTTTCAAAGATCACAGGCTTTAAACATATAAAGCAATTAATGCATGAATTCTGAAGCACATGATTAAAATGGAGCATTGATCCTAAATGCTGTGACATTTTTCAAACCCAACCAGTTATAGGTATGTAGTTTTACTTTACTTTGTGCCCTCTATAGAATTTTAATTTATTAAATTTTCTTTTTCAGTTTTCCTGATGGTAAGTTTTTGTCTTAATTGACTATGAGGGAGACTAACTGTTGCTACAAAAATATAAATTATCAGTTATATAAGCTGGTGTGTAGAAACAAAGGTGTTGTATAGTATAAAATTGGCAGTTTTGGATCGCTAATTATCTTCCAGTTATCTTGGAAAAGATGGTGTCCATCTGTCCGTAAAAAGACATTGTGTTCTTTGCAGAAATATATCGAAGAACGTAGCTTCTACTTACAGGTGTGATTTTTTTCTCTGTGTTTTGTTTACGTAATTAAATCCTAACGAGATTTAAATATTTGCCCCGACAATGAGTATAAGAAGCATCTTGAAGTTACTGAATTAAAATGCGACGAACCTAAATTATTTTCTTATGATAATACATTTGAATTAGGAGATTTCTATGTTTCAGTTTTTATTTCTCGCCACATGTTATTTGAAGGTAATCCTGTTATGTCTTTAGCATTTTTAATACACGAAAGAAAATAACAAAGCTATCATGAAATATTTTTCAGGCATATTTCAAATAGAATAAAATGCTTAAAATATTTGAACATACCAATTGTAATTGATAGGGAACACGGAATATACAATAGCATATCAGCCATTTTGCGATCTCTCCCAATTTTGTTCTATTGGAACAATATTAAAAGGGACGTGAAGTTTTGGTTAAGAAAAAATATTGGTAAAATTGATGATATATCTGTATATCTTAGCAATTTGGATATAATACCTTCCAGCGAAGATGAACAGCATTATGTCAATATCTTTAATCAAGTTCAAGTAAAGAGGAGCTCAGATTTTTTGGGTATTATGAAAGAAATCGTAAAGATGAGATAGTAAAACACGCTGATAGGTGGGTAATAAATAAACACAGGTTTATGATCCGGATTCAGGGGTGACAAATAATACCGCTGAATCACTAAATGTATTACTTAAGTTATTAAATAAATGGTCTGAAGCACACCTTGATGCAGCTAGTTTATCCTTTCACTACTTACAAAGTTATTATTTAACAGAGATACAAAGAGGTAGAGCTAATGTTAGTAATTGTATTCTAAAGGATCGTTTCATACTTGCTTCTTTAGATTTGGAAAGTATCAAAATCCCGACACAAAGTTGTCACCCAGACAATATTGTAGATATTGTTCAAGGTAAATTATCAGCCTCAAGTAACAAAAGTGTATCATCAGAACTGCCATTATCTGAAACTAAAATTCATATAAACTGCTTTCAAGCAAAGTTTTAGCTCGCCAGGTTGTAGATAAAAACGTAGTTGCTCTTGTTTCCTCTTTGAAATGTTTCGTGGTGCAGAGCGCTCAAGGTAAGTTGTATACAGTTAAACTGTAGCCTAAGGAAGACTGTCGGTGTCCATCAACAGGTACGTGTTACCATATTTTAGCCTAAGGAAGAATGTCGGTGTCCATCAACAGGTGTGTGTGTTACCATATTTTAGCCTAAGGAAGAATGTCGGTGTCCATCAACAGGTATGTGTTACCATATTTTAGCCTAAGGAAGAATGTCGGTGTCCATCAACACGTACGTGTTACCATATTTTAGCCTAAGGAAGAATGTCGGTGTCCATCAATAGGTACGTGTTACCATATTTTAGCCTAAGAAAGAATGTCTGTGTCCATCAACAGGTGCGTGTTACCATATTTTAGCCTAAGGAAGAATGTCGGTGTCCATCAACAGGTGCGTGTTACCATATTTTAGCCTAAGGAAGAATGTCGGTGTCCATCAACAGGTGTGTGTGTTACCATATTTTAGCCTAAGGAAGAATGTCAGTGTCCATCAACAGGTGCATGTTACCATATTTTATCAGCTAAAATAAGCACAGGTTTAGATGTTGATAAAGAAAAACATAATAAATTTAACCTCTCCTATCTTAGAAAGAATACTAGAAATAGGTCAGCTAGGAAATCGGGTAGGAAAAGACCGCGCATAGGAGATGAAGACATAATACCAGTACCAGATGCAATGAAAGACCCTAAAATTCCAGTGGTAATGATAAATGATACAGACGAAGATTTTCAGTAGAGCATATGACATTATTTATAAAAACTGGAAAACTTGTAGACGATACTATAAAAATGAATACAGAGCAGAAAATCCGGCATATTACACAAATCACAGAGCCTTGTCAACTACATCTTGGTCTGACATCAAAGGAAAGAGCCATTCTTCAGTCAGATACTACTTGGGTGACCTCTGACCTACTTAGTGGCATTTGTTGGTTGATAAAAAAATCAATTTCCGCGAACTGGAGTGTCGAACGACACATCGTTTGTACCTGTTTATTCTGTAATCAATAAACACTGGATAAGTTACCATAAATTCCCTTACGTAACAGATGATGGCGCTCTTTTTTGTCAGATTCACCACACAGAGGTTGCAGGTGAAGTTATTAGACGTCATAGTGGGTTGTCAAAATCATGTAAATTAATTATTGTATCATAGACACTGTGTAGGAGTTAGAATGGGTCATGAAGGTAACTGGTTATGTGATAATTGTAAAGAGGGTTGAATGTATAAATGTGAAGCATCATGAGAATAAAATAGTTAGTTTTACCTTACTCTGTATTGTAATGTAAATTAATTTATAAATATGCGTATTTATTTGTAATAAAATTAGGATATTATACTGTTAACTGATATATTGGTATATAGATGAGGTGTCTACCTATTATATACGTAGAATAACAGGTGTGCAATTACCATTATATTTTAATGGAAGAGCCTCATAGACTGAATAATGCTAAATAAAATCAACGTCTTTTCTATGGCAAAACTATTAAACCTCTCTGCCACTGGCACTAATTTTTAATTCTAGCGAAAGGCAACTGGCTGGCAACACTTTCCACTAGCTGTTTTTTCCGCTTGTAGGTACCATGGTTTGAGGAACACTGTACTCACCGGTTAATTAAATGTAATTTGAGGAACACTGTACTCACCGGTTAATTAAATGTAATTTGAGGAACACTGTACTCACTGGTTAATT
>NW_013665831.1:353801-357184 GCF_000517525.1 Limulus polyphemus | reverse complement strand
ACAGATAGAATATCAGTCTTTTACAAGAACTGAAATATTGAATGGTCGTCATAACCTCAGGCTGATGTTTGTCAGATGAAGAACTGAAATATTGAATGGTCGTCATAACCTCAGGCTGATGTTTGTCAGATGAAGAACTGAACTGTTAAATATTCGGTTGTCAAGGAGATTTAATCAATTACTCAGTTACCTATAATAGAAATTACATTGATTAGTGACACGTAAACTAATTGATTAATCGAAATTACGATTACATAGATTGTCACAAAATATTTCTCTAATCAAAGTCAGTATTTCCAATTTTATTGTTTTCCATTATTTCTACAATTGATTAATCGAAATGACGAATAATTCGATTTTCATGAACACACTCAACTACTCAAAATAGGTTTTTCGATGATTACTATTTCTGGATATTTTGACTATCATGCAATGAAAATATTGTCACCGAACTTGCTTGCCCTGTCTTTGTTATGGTAAAACTACTAAGGCTATCTGCCACTGCCACTAATATTTAATTGCTAATAATAGAGAAGGCAATTGGGTAGCAAGACCCACTGCTAACTTTTTTTTCTTTTCGCTTGTAGGTATATGGTTTGAGAAACAACGCACTAACCGATAAATCAGCTGTAATCAATTAATGGGGCCGTCGATTAGCAAATACCACTAACTGCCCAGCTCTAATTCCCAGGGTACAACAAGTTAGTTGGTTGTCGCTATCGTTGCTAGTATTGTCACTGCTACACCTAGGATAAGTCCTCCTTCTTTCTATGCAAATAGACTTGAGGAAATTATATTAATTTCATTGTGATAATTGGCCATAAAACGTAAGAGTTCGAATAAAAAGTTATTGGTCAATTTAATATTTGATAGATTCGAACTCTGTCAGTAACATAAAATAGGATAATGTAACCTAATCAATAAGGATCAACTTTTTCTTTAAAACATTATGTAGCAGGTTTTAAACAATTAAACTGGCTTCTTAAGGTTTAAACAAGTTATCTTCATCACCAGGATCCCTGCCAACTGTTTCCTTAGTGTAGCAACGTTTGTAAGCTAATATGGTTACCTTTGAAAACTTTGTGAGCTTTTCTCACCACTATTTGTTAGTACAATAATGCTCTAATACAAATGAGGTAGAAGAGTGAAACTACTGGTATAAAATCTTCATACTGACAACTGAAACTTGGTCAGTGGCTTCAAACATTAACCATATTCTTATCCAGACACTAGGGATAAATTAAATGTAATTTGAGGAACACTGTACTCACCAGTTAATTAAATGTAATTTGAGGAACACGGTACTCACCGGTTAATTAAATGTAATTTGAGGAACATTGTACTCACCAGTTAATTAAATGTAATTTGAGGAACACTGTACTCACCGGTTAATTAAATGTAATCGATTAGCAATTACCACTAATCGCTCAGCACAAGTTTTCAAAACCTCAGGCTAATACTTATATGAACCAAAAAAAGCGCAGCAAAGAAAAAAGTTATTTGTTATACAAATACGTACTAAAAGAAATGATATCAGAATGCAACCAAGGCAATCGCTATTATTAGATACATATTTTTAAAATTGCTTGCTAAAAAAATTTAAACTTTATAACTGGTTTAAAATTATTTTGCTATTATATTTGTGAGTTTTATTAACGATAGTACAAGTATGAGTTACTTATCATTTGGACGCTATTTGTCAATACTAACATACACATAATCATACAGAAAAGCAACTAAATGGTAAGTAACTCATACTTCTGTTATCGTTAATAAAACTGACAAATAGGATAACAAAATATCTTTAAACCAATTATTCTGATATCAATTATTTTAGCCGCTGATTGTATAACAAATAACTTTTTTCTTGACCGCGCGTTTTTTATTATTTTTTTACAGCCAAGCTGTTTTTCGTTTAGATATCATTTTTATGTTGAATACATATACGTTTGTTATACGTATATTTAACGACAAAAAAAAAACCTTGCTAATGTTAGCACTAGGCACACACAACAAGTTAATACCACACTTCAATAGTGAGTAACAGTCAAAACTAGGACAATTCTGGCCAAAACCTGCCAGTCAGCCAAAACTTTCTATATATATAGAAAGCTTATATAATAGTAGGTACGTGTGAATAAACTCTGGACACTAAACACACACCTTTCACATAGTAAATAATACTGGAATACAAGCAAGTGCTATGGTTATATAGGTAGCACGAGCTACAGTGCACGTGAATACATAGGCTTATGTATAGGGAAAATAAACTTATGAATAAAACTTACAAACAAATCTATTATCTTGGAGAAAAAATTCATGGCTGTCAACAAACAATTAAAACTCGCGTGTTTACACAGGAAGCCAATTTGAATTCTACCCGTTGACACAGACGATATAAAATTTTACAAGGACTTTACAAGAAAACCATTCGTCAGAACCCCACAAATGTTTGTACAAAGACAAAATTAATGGTATTGTTTAACACTGTAAAGATTAAAGAAAGTTTAAAACCTAGATTTTGTTTTAGATAAAACCAGCAATGTAGGCCACAAAACCTATTCTTTCGAGCCATAAATACTCTTGTTTGTAGAGTTGAGATGAAGGAAATGGCGGTATTAATTGCATGGGAATCGGACCAAGATTGAGATCATGGATTAAGTTTGTAAGTTAAACGAGCTTACCACAAAAACAAATTGGGTGTGCGAAAACGAAGAAAAACAAGAGTGAATCTTAAACTATGAGACCATTTTTTCCGTTTTATTAGCTAAATTTTAGTGTGCCAGCAATACCAAGCGTGGGACGCGCATATACACGATTCGATTTTTTACTCATCAGGATTTCTACCAGCTTACCTTCAAATTGGCATTCTTTTAGGCAGGAATAGAGTAAATTAATCTATGAGACTATGGGCGTGGTCGAATGCATATATCGAAATGGTTTGACCTCCTAAGTCCAAAACTGTAATTATATCTCAAATCGTCAAGAGATGACGGAGCTATGAGCTAAAAGTTTATACTTGAAAAAACTCAGAGCCGTTCTTGAGCCACTATGCCGTAGCTAAAAGAGAAAAGACGAAAACGAACAATATTGTCAGATTCGGCTAAGCTATATCCCGGCAATGGTTTCAAGAATTCATTTCATTTTTTTTTATGCGTTAACTACTAATGTTTTGATGATTTACAGTTTCGAATATCTCAAGTGCAGATGTTACAATGGATGAGTTTCAGAGATTCTGATTTTGTAGACAATCACGTTGTGTAAAATGATTCTCGGTAGTTTTTGGGGCGCGTGCTTATTTTTTTTCTGAATCATGCGAATCACTCCGTGAGTCTAGATTAGATGAACCGGTGAGTACAGTGTTCCTCAAATTACATTTAATT
>NW_013665831.1:350135-352864 GCF_000517525.1 Limulus polyphemus | reverse complement strand
CAAACATTAACCATATTCTTATCCAGACACTAGGGATAAGTAAAAGACTGATATTCTATCTGTAACTGAGCTATGTTTCAGCTTAATAAAACTTGAAAAACAAGTAATATTCTTCAGGCTATATAACACTAATTTCCGTACAGAAACAAAATAACGAAATTTCCAGCAAATAAGTTTACGAATATTTAAATTTTCTAAAATTACGTATCACAATTAAACCAAAGAAAATACAGATATGAATATTTTAATTTTGTAAAATTGAGTATATTTTTTATCGGTGCCATTTTTACATGATGTAAAACAGGCTAATAACAGCAACTTTACCTGACACAACATGATTCAATATTCAGACCAACTTTTACTGCCTAATGCTTGAGCTACCTGTATATATATTGATGTGCGAGTACACAGTATACATGAGAACATTCATTTATGATGCAACAACACATGTATATTGATGTACAAATATGTACAACATCACATATTAAATAAATGTACTTACCTATAACGTATGACATAGTGACTTATGACTCTGTAGAGTGACCAACGGTTACAATTTTTCACTGTCATGGCTGAATAGCAATATCTATGTTTTTGCTTGCTACCGTACCTCCATGCATGAGTCAGAAAACCCACTCAATTTGTAATACTTGAAAACAATTGCATTAGAAATACTACAAAATTAGGATTGTTCCCCTGTAATTTATACAAACTGGACCCCACTATACATATTATCTACTAGGGAAATACTGAAGAGGTACAGTAGTAAACACGAAAGAACACTTAATTTTAGCCAGTTAACAACACCTATTCACTGCTATACCTCCATTTTTTTGTCAAAAAATCATTACCTCCCATATCGTTAGAATCATTTAGCAAATTTCAACACAAACAAGGGATTTTCCAATGTGATTTACTTTGAACTAATTATTTCTCGTGCTGTTTTGAATATAATACTCTCGTTGTTTGCTTCAAAGGTACAAGGGTCATTCATATCCTAATCATACTGTATGACTTTGTATGTGAATACAGTATAAAATCACACATGCACAGACGAAGTAGCAAGTATTATGAATAGTGTTTCTTCTAAGGAAAAAAACTGGAGTGTTTACTAAAGAATTAAATTTATGTGCTCAGAAATCATGGTTTCTTAATCCTTTTAACTTGAAGATGTATGAGGTATTGTAACTACTAGATACTATATTCAGTATCATCACCCATTCTTGCTGCTATGATAGAATGCTTTTCACATCATATTCTGTAAACAGCCTCCAAACAATTTCAAGTCAACAGTTTGGAAAGTAATGTCACCACGTCTTTTGAGGCGTCACCAAGGCTGTTTTAACTGATAATTGGTTTCAATCCTAACCATACTGATTGCATCAACTACTGCAAAGTGTCGATCTTCCTACTTTTGCTTGGCAATTAGTCAGAAAGAAACTCACTCTCTGCTCTGAAAATATATTAATATTTCCTTCCCAAATACTCAATCACTCCAAAATTAAAGGTTGCACTTCATCTATTTTAGTATATAACTACCTGTAGGGGTCGAACTGTTGTAGTGGAAACGCAGCCATGGCAGTAAGCTCTGGTAAGTCTTCTCTGCCTAATGGTATCTACTGTGGCTGTACAATGACAATTTATAGTGTTGGGGGTATTGACGATTTGAGTTATCTACAAAACGTTTTTAGATATTGCATTTCAAAGGCATATTCTAGGTCTCTTTCTAGCAGTTTGTTTGGTGTTGAATAGATCTCTTGTAATGCCTTTTATGAAGTTGATAATAAAGATCTCCTCAAAATCTACTACTGAGTTACTGAGATATGTCTTCTCATACAGACAATGCAAGTTATCTGCAAATATGGCCAAATTCTCTGTAGCACTCACACTATTTCAATTTTGATTTTTGTTAGTAGATGGATCTCTTTTGTGCTTGGTGGAATTTTTTGTCACAACTCATTTACAGAAGTTTCCAGTCACTAAGTTGTTCCTCATTCAAATGCTTGACAAAATCCAATTTTACGCTGCCTGACCTAATCTAGTCATTCCATACATTGCTTGTCCGAAATGCTTAAATGCTTAAAGAAACAATTCTTTGTGATACCTTTGAAGCTTGGTAGACTGATCTACTTTACATCACCACCACAGGACTAACAGTAAATACAAAGGCCTACAGTTGGTTTCTAGCCAACCAATAACTAAGGAGTCAGTCTTCTTGCTAGCTCGAAGCTCCAAGGTTTATGAAAAATATCTAGCTCTTGCTTCTGATTAGTAGAGTAGTATTATCAATATAACAAACACGTCATTGAGTTGCTCTACTTGATTTTGACTATCCAGTTGACCTCAGGCTTCAATTTCACCACTTTTCTCAGTATGGCTTATAGTTATGCCAGTAATCATTAGTCTCTCTCCCAGATGCATGCTTCCAAACATAATACATGATATATATATCTATAACCAGTTGTTTCAGAAAAGAACTTTACCAAATGAAGAAAAGGCCAAATATATGAGATGACTAAAGACTTATCAGCACTTTCACATTATTAGATAACTTCCTTTTCCTAAAAAGATAAATAAATATGTTCGGCTTGTCTACTTTCGCCTTTACCACCATACTAAAAACTTACTAAGACCATTTTAATGAATCTTCAGCAAATAGATCACGCACGAAAATATTATCCAGATATAGCACCATCAGATTACCATCTTTTCGTTCGCTGCAACACCAT
>NW_013665831.1:333366-349135 GCF_000517525.1 Limulus polyphemus | reverse complement strand
ACTTTAAAGCTAAGTGATTTGTTTAATCAGGGAATTGAAACCTGATTGTAAGCATCATCGATAAGAATGGAGACTATTTCATTTAATAAATGTTTTGTTTTGATGTATAAGTTGTTCGGTTTTTTTCATCTAAAAAAAGAAACATTAATTTCTTGGCGACCTAATAACTCACAGTCGCCTGTCTGTCTGGGGTCAGGGCGTGATGCAAGAAGGTAGGTGCTCCAGTTTTGAAGAAATTTCTAAATATTGGTCAATAATTTTTTTTTTGCTTTACTATGGTAATATATCGCTTATTTGTTCTGGAATTTTTAATCACATTCTTTTTTTTTCCATAATTTATTAAGCATATTTGATTCCACCACAAGGTTATATGACTTTGTAATTTCATTATCATTTGTAGCATTAATAACATATTTGATCTTCTTTATAAGACTGGAAAAATGTTAAATCGAGTTTAAGTAAAGAATGATAAAATATAAAAATACACTTCATATCATCTTATGGATTAAGTAAAAAACATATAAAAATAAAATTACTCTTCAAATTCGCTTTTGGGACATCTTTACAACTCCACAAAAACCAACATAGGTTCTACCACCTGTTGATAGAATTTGAAAATATCTCATTTTTATGTTTAACAGGTAGTTTTACAGACCCTTAAACTTTAGTAAATGCAGAATTACCTATTTACTTGATGCAGTACTGGTTCGTAATAATAATGTTACGAATATCTGTGGTAAAAGGCAACACATCTCACTTGTTCACAAAAGACAGCCATAAGCAACTTGACGCATAACTAATTACATCACTTACATTTACGAAAATAATCACCAAGAATACAGAGTCCATTGTAAACTTGCATGATTTTACCTTCATATGCTATATCTTTTTAACTGTTAAATATATCGTTAGAGAGCTCTCAAAACAAAAATGTTTTCTGTTTAAATATTGCACCGTTATAAAGCACGTACTTTGGTCTGTGAACGATAAGATAACAATCCATAGAGATAACCACTTCGAAAAGCTTCTGCTTGGCGACCAGTATTTCTCAGGTTCAAACAGAATATAGTCCTAATCAAAAATAAACCTTCCTTTACTTTTGTACGAAAATGGGCTTCAAAGAAGTTGCTTTCGTTGGCTGTAATATCTTGATGTGGGTAAGTTTCTTATTTTATTTTGGAAAAGTGCAGATTGTTTATTGGAAAGTTAAAACATTTGAAATTCAAAATGGCGAACAATCGTATAATAGCTGAATGCACACCTATGTAGCTGATGAACGTCTACTGGTGGTACAGTTAACAAGATGCCTCTATATAGCTGATAGATTTGACTACTAAAAACAAATTCGTTAAACCTGTTCCAATCTCGGTTACTTACTAACGCATATTTTTGTCAGATTTTTGAAGACGTCTCGAATGATTTATCTACACTAGTATTTTAATAAAATTTTCGAATATTTCTGGATGAATTCATTATAGGAACACTGTAATACGATTGGCTTCGCTCACGTGAGGCTGCTTAGCACTCGGTACGCTGCATTTCCTTGGCGTGTCTTTTTGAAAGTGGAAATTTTCAGAAAACAATTTCTAACTATATATATTCTGCACAATCTTAACTAATCAGATTTTTAAAAAGCTGTGACAACATATAAAAATTTTCAGTGGAATGAAAATGGATTTTATTTCACACAAAAGCTATGTTGCACGTTACAACTTCGTTATCTCCCGTTCTCACAGACTCTCTCTTTCCCACACACGTATATAAAAGAACAAAATAATATGTCTGCCACTATAAAAAATAAACGTGGTCGCCACCGTCTTGTACAAAAATTGGAGAGTGTTATAAAGCTGAACAAATACAGAATTGTGCTTCAATTTACAGATTCCTTCAACTGTGGCCATGATTCGATTCTAAAACTGTTTCGACAACTGCTTCGAAAACTTATAATCTCGGAAACAGTCAAGAAATAATGCTTCAGTGTTATCCAAGATAAAAAAATAATAATATTGAATAACTATGACTTTGTGATGTGACTTCACCCCATTTCTCTGCGCTAGCCGTCCCTAATTTAACAGTGTAAGACTAAGAGGAAGACAGCTAATCATCACCACCCACCTCCAACTCTTAGGCTACTCTTTTACCAACGAATAGTGGGATTGACCATCACTTTATAACGCCCCACCCCTTAAAGGGCGAGCATATTGCGAGTCGAGCGTTCTAATCACCTGTCCATGCCGGGCCATACTCAAGTGTCCAGATTAATCGACAAAATAAAATGTAAATTAATAAGTAACTGAAACTGTTCGAGACATAAATTTCACAGTTTAGGACATTTAAACCTCAGAATTGGTTAATATTAGAAAATAATCACCAAAAATTATAATGACAAAGAAAGCGTTAAGTTCAGAATGCGTAAACTTCAAATCATATACAGTAAGGCATAAACAAGAAAGATATTACAAGGCAAGTTTTCTATCAGAAAAAATTTACCAGTGTAAAGATAAACATTTCTATATGATATCCTCAAATATATAACAAACCATGCTGAACTATTGCCATCTATAAACACCATAATACAGTCTGGGCTGAAAATTTAACTTTATACAAAAACAACTCATCTTCAGTTATGAATACAAAAACAAAACTATCATCACTATAACTTAAGGATTACTTTTAAATGAGCTCAAAAATTTAAAATAATTTAAATTTCGATTTAAAATATTAACAGACATAATTAGTTACCGTGAGTAGTTACGCATCACTGAAACAAGTTTAAAGTATAATCTATGCACATGAATATTTTATATTGCAAGTTCAACATACAAGTCTATCTAGTAGAATGCAAAAGAAAATTAAAAAAGTAAAATACTCATCGGAAAAGTAAACGTCAGATATAATGTAGCGAAAAACTGCAATGCAGTCTATTGAAAAACATTCAATCCACAATATCTCAAGTCGACTTACCATTCACCATAAAAAAAAAATTATTAGAGCACCAAGGCAAGCCAACCTACCATTTACAATAAGAAATAACATTGTTTCAGCACCAAAACTTTAGCCCTTATTATAATGGTTATAATAACTTCTTCCAAGATCATACCTTTAACAATTACTCTACAAATGAGTAAATTAGTATTATTTTGTTTTGTACTCTGCAATCTAATTTTAACAATATTTTCATTATAAATTATTTCATCGCTAGTGTACAGTGCTGATATTGTGACCACTTGCACATCATGCTGCTATATGTATCATTTTTTAGTCTGTTACCTATATGCTGGCCAGGTGGTTAGGGCGCTTGAGTTCGAATCCTCACCAAATATGCTCGCCCTTTCAGCCGCGAGGGCGTTATAATATTACGGTCAACCCCACTATATGTTGGTAAAACAGAAGCCCAAGGGTTGGCGGTGGGTGGTGATGACTAGCTGCCTTCCCTCTAGTCTTTCACTGCTAAATTAGGAACGGCTAGCGCAGATGGCCCTCGTGTAGCTTTGCACGAAATTCAAAAACAAAAAAGCTATATGCTTGTTTTACATGAAAGTTTGGAAGCAACAAAAATATTAGAGCAAATGCACACGAGAAGTCCATCAGGTAATTGTGTATGATAAACTTTTTGTATTCATCATACAGCAGTTTCATTCGTGATCCAGGCAATGTTGTAGCTTCAAGCCTCATTTCTCCAGCCAGAAAGCTCTACTAATGGAAAATGTCATAATTGTCATGTCTGACACAGCAGGCGATCTGAAGAAGTGTTCATATGTCCATAGGTATAGCCACAATCTCTGACTCTTATAGCCTACTTGTCCACATGTTGGGTATGGAAACCAGTAGGACCGAGAGGAGCCTTTCCCAGCGGAGATTACCAAAACTGCGATTGGTTGGTTCACTCTTAATCTCCTAAATTATGTCAGTTGGCTAGAGGGTCCTTAGCTTGTGTCAGGTGATGATGACAAAACCTTGTCGAAACGTTGTACATTTGCTGTTATTTTAAACTTATATTAAAGTTTTTCTTCATTACCCATTCAAGCCGTCTCCAGCCATTATTAGTCTCAAAGTGGGTTCCTCGTCATCGAATTAGCAGCAAATTCTTCCGGCTATGCTGTTATATAACTATAAGGCAATGACCATATTGTAAACGTAGAAGGTTTCTCCTCACTTACACGTCCAGTACATCTTATACCAGACAAGATGTCCACTAGCAAGTTAGAAATATGCTGACTTTCGCTCACCAGTGCTATTCTATAGAAAAAGCTAAGATTACACAAGTAAACCACCATCGCCTACAACAAGAGATTATATCGAAGTAGGCTAGCAGGTGAATGAATGGTGATGATGAAAATACGAGATCAAGTGAACGAGACTAAGATAGAATAAAAACTAAGACATGGGGACTCACGTACGAAATAAATAGACGTTATTCTGCAAACGAAGCTTTACTAGACAAATTTCACATTGAATTTAGACCTGAAAACCACATACTACACTAAAAGTCCTGGATGTATAAACAGGACCCTAGTTCAACAAAACCATTACACAGACAAAGCATGGTTCACTAAAACATATATCGCTTCACCTAGTTAATCCAGTTTCAACTAATTAAAACTTAATGGCCACTTAAACATTCTGCACTCTCGTGATAAAATCTGAAAAATCTGGAAAGTTCATTCTTCAGGTTACTATGGCCCAACAAACCAATGAGAATGGAATGATAATCTAGATTAGTTGACGAGCTAGACAGGTGTAACATTCCTAAGAAATTTATTATTGGCTGTCAGTAGTGGACTTTTATGTACAAGTAAAATCCAGAATTTAACTTATTGTGAATATTGCAAAGTTGAAGTTATAGAACGGTTGGTCTGATATCAAAGACTGTAACGAATGTCTCATTCGTCACCATAATGCTCTGGTGACATCTATGGGCAAATTTCAGACCATGCTCTTGGGGGAATTGAACATGACTTTCTGTCATGGAGTCCATGATATGTTTCACTAAAAGGGGGTTTAATTCAATATAAAGTGGGAATCCAATATAAAATGAAATGGGGTTAGTGAAGGTGAATTATTATTTTAATTCTCGACTTTTGAAGCAACATTTTGTTTAAAATCGCCTCAGCTACAGCTTATTATACAATCTTCAAAGATAATAACTTATTTTAATGTTTTGGAAACAATTACTTATTTTTATACGGGTTTTACACAAAGTTAAATATAAAGGTTGTATATTTCTAAGATTTGTCACCAGTTAAATCCATTTGCATGAAATAGTGTTAGAAAATTATTTATTTTTCTATGTTGTTCTGTTATGGCTTTAGTTGCTTGGTGCAGTGTTGCTGGGATTAGGGATATGGATTGTACTTGATCAAAAACAACTCGAGACGAACAACGATATACCAATTTCCCACGTGACAAAAGCAGCCACGATAATCATCATTGTAGCTGTGTTCCTGCTTTTGATCAGTATCATTGGTTGTGTTGGATCATCTGGCAAGACATGGGCTCTAACAATCGTAAGCTACTGTGGATTTCTTTATTTAACTTCTAAGTAAAGAGTATTTTGAACTTGTACATTTAATGAGCCAAATGATGGTAATGCAATTATTTCTGACCGTTTTAATGTTCGCTTTTTATGACGTATTTTAGAAACAACAGACTGAAATATTTAGTTTAAAAAACTGAAAATATAGGAGAGAGTGAAATTCACATTTTAATATATAGAGTTATATAGATAAACGCCCTTTTCGACTATATATTTTCAAGCTTAGGGTAAAACACGCCGTTTTTCTTACTGGTAAACTGTGTATCATATAACTTAGTATGGTGTTTGAATTTTTCCTGTTTTCTTAACCTTTAATACACCTTTGGCTAGTTTTATTATTGATAGTCTTTACACGGTGAAATCTATAAAATGAACTTAACTATATAGTAGATACATAACAGTATATGAACCAAAGAAGTAAAACTTATCACGTTAAATAAGCTTGTTTATACGCTCTTCTCGTAATGCTCAAGTTAGATATCCTTATGCTACACTGCGCATGTTTAAAGTTTGCTTGAGTTTGTACTGTATTTCAGATAAAGAACTGTACTTGGACTTTGCTTGTAATAATAAAATAGCTAACGATCCAGATAAATGTATACCTGGTAATACCTCTACACTTAGCAGATGAACTTGAATATATATAACTCTCCTCTGATAATCAAACACAAAATTAATATTACAAGCAAGCTTAAATGTACGTTAACAAATGCTTCCTTAGTGTT
This sequence comes from Limulus polyphemus, assembly GCF_000517525.1. Lineage (NCBI taxonomy): Eukaryota > Metazoa > Arthropoda > Merostomata > Xiphosura > Limulidae > Limulus > Limulus polyphemus. Next base: position 342,874 of record NW_013665831.1, on the reverse strand, counting down.
TAGGGAAAACGCTTTTGAAATTTCAATATTTAACGAATCCAACTGTTAGTTTAATTTCCTTAAGAGTACACATCATAGGAATGCACTATATTTACTCAATATATGCTAGTAATTTCTTTTACAGATAAATAAAATATACAAAAAATGACTACAAATAATAACGGGAGTTAAAGTACATGAATAAGAAGTTTAGATAAGGATCGTGAGTGTTAAGATATATTACTTGTAAATGATACAGTTCCATAAAGCGACGAAATTAAAAAAAAAGAATAATGCATAAACTTCTACACAGTCATTTCTTTGAGGTAGAACTGACCATTATACTAAATGTTGTATTTAAAATAGAAACTCCCTTTCCTACATTACATCATATAAATCATTACTGTCCTTTCACAATATCAATATTATCACTTCTGTGAAAACTAAATACTTTTCCCTAAAACCATGACGACTGCCTCCGCACCTGTTTTCTTGCCGTTTAAAAACATCCTTGGCCTAGCATGGCCAGGTGGTTAGAGCGCTCGACTCGCAATCTGAGGGTCGCGGGTTCAAATCCCCGTCCCACCAAACATGCTCGCCCTTTCAGCCGTGTGTGCATTATAAGTAAGAGTCAGTCCTACTATTTGTTGATAAAAGAGAAGCCCAAGAGTTGTCGGTGGATGGTGATGACTAGCTGCCTTTTCTCTAGTCGTTCACTGCCAAATTAGGGACGGCTAGCGCAGATAGCCCTCGTGTAGCTTTGCGCGAATTTCAAACAAACTAAAAACATCCTGTTAAGGACAAGTCTGCTAAAGTAATTATCTTGTATGCTAGACGTTTTCTTCCTCTAAACTTTTATGAAATAATTTTTACCAGATCATAGTAGATGCTGTAAACAAAATATTATTGGAAATTTGGAGCTATTTGTTATTTTCGTATATAAATCTTTTTCGCTCACCTTTTTTTTTATTTACAGTTTTGTGTGGCTATGGTAATCCTTCTAATTTTGGAACTCACTGTAGCAGGTCTAGCTTGGAAGTTAGGTACCGGTGAAAAGGTGAGAGCATTTGTTTTCTGTTCTTGAAGCTTCACTACATTCGAAATATTAGATAATGAACATTATATTTTACATAAAGAAAAGGGTATTTGTTATAACTATATATTCCACTCATCAAGTTTATCTTTCATAAAAGTAACACATTAAATGTTATACGAGCCCCTTCCCGGGTGACTCAGCGTTAAACGTAAGACATAGAACGCTAAAATTCGGAGTCCTCTCCTTGTGGTGGGCACAACACAGATAACCCACTATGTAGCTCGAAGGTTAAAAACAAACATACAAATTTTACTCAAATATCAATTTGAGTGTGAAGAACCTATAAGTTCAACAGGTTTCGAACATAATTACTTCTTATTAGATGTGGAAAACAAAAATGACTAGACCACGTTTTTTCTTCACTATCAGGAGTGTTAACTACCGTCTGTCGCTCTGTATAGCTATCATTCTTATTCATTTATATTATATTTCATTCATATATTTTATTTACTTTAAGAAAAACATCGAGTAATCTGGATTCGGTTAGGGAGTTAGACTGTGCATCCGAGGGTTCATGGTTTGCGTTTCCTTTCTGCAAAAACACGTTCCCTACTTTGGGCTGTGAATGGAATATAAAAGTAACGGTCATATTTGCTAATTGATTAGAGTGGCCAACGTTTAGCGGTGAGTGCTGTGACTAGCTGGCTTCCCTCTAGCCTAACAGTTCAAAATTAGAAATGACAAGAAGTTTTGCGCGAATTTCCGAAAGAATCAAATGAATAAATTTAAGGATAAAAATTTATTTTCTTTGTTTAATGAAAAACAGAATTCATATACACAGTGAATCATAACTGTATAAATCACAATTAATCCAGTAATTTCCTTGAAATGCCATATTCCATCACACGCACTTTCAAGAAAGTCTGTATAGTAATAATAATAATAATGGTTTTATTATGGAAATCTAAAAACTATAACGACTTATTTAACTTACGAAAACGTTATTTTTTCAGCTCCAAAATCTTTTCACTCAAGCTCTGGAAGAGGAAATTCCACGTCGCATTGTCAGTGATTCAGCCACTAAAACTATTGATTTGATTCAAATCAACGTAAGTATTCTAAGTAATTAAAAAAACAATGTGTTTCAGTCTGTTCGTGCATGTATGCGTGCTACTTCACATGGAAACCCAATATTCATATTGGCTAATTGTAGAGTGTTACTCTTACGTTTATACGAGTGCAAAAGTGAACGACATTTAACATGGATTGTTCTATACGAGTGAAAAACTCGTTTATTTCATTAACTTTAAACCCAATTACTTCATTAACATAAACAAATACGCAAAGAAACACATTAAGTTATTATTTACCTTTCCGTGGCTTATAAATAACACAATACCATAATATCTCAATACAAATTCAAATAGGCGCATAAAAATCGACAGTTAGGCCTAAAGTTCAAAGGCGCTTCGTGTCGCGAAGCACGTGTTTACCCACTATATAATCTAAACAAATTAGCATTAATAGTCACTGCAACAACTTCATTCATTTTCGATGTTCTAAAGCTAACACATTGCGTGCAAGAAAATTATTAAAGGTTTCAGATAATATATATATGCAATTTAGACACATATACACAACAGAAATAATAATAATAATAATAAAAACACATGACGACAGTTGATTTCTACACCATGATTTTAAAAGTTCACTATGTTACAACTATTATTCGTTTCAAACTATCTTAATACAGGCGCCAGGTAGTAGTGGACCCGACGTTTTGCTAATATTTTAGGGGAAAGTAAAAAAAAAAGAGAGTTAATACCATTAAGTGAGGAAAAAGAAAAAGAACTGAAATAGTAACAAACGAAGAGAGATGATACCTTGATACCATAATCTTAAAAATTCAATGTTTCATAATGTCGCTTATTGAGAGTTCAATCAAGACAAATATCTCAAGATCTTAGTCAAAGTTGGCGATTATTCACAAAAATAAGTTGCTTATACACAAAATGCTATGTACAGAGATAAATATCGTTTATAGTCTTTACATTCTTTACAGTATTTTATTTTAAATCTAAATACAGCAACTAAATATTCTGCTTAATACGTTTTTGTTTCATTCATGCCCAACTACATAATACAACAACAACATTATGTAGTTGGGCATGAACTACATAATACAACAACAACATTATTTGAAGGATTTAACTATTCAAAACATATACCCTTCTTATGTACTTATAGTATTCAACTTAATAATGCTATGCATGTTGAAATATCTTTGGGCTTCGTCTACGCAAAATCGAGGATTAAATCCCGTCTATAAAATGTTATTTTTTCCCCTAAACAATGTTTAACTACTCAAATAATTCTAGTAGATACGTTGTATGCGAAGCACAAGCTTATCCCATAGTTTAATTGTTTATTCCATAATAGATACAACTATAATAATTGCAGCTAGATGTTTAATGCAGAAACTGCATACAAATGCTGCACACACTAAAGTTTTAACTAATATACATTACATGCATGTTCTTTGTAACCAAATAGCTTGCAGTCGATGAAAACTTGTTGTAAGGAATTTTGAGTTGTGATTAATATTTTATCTTTCTTGTTTTAAATGTTTTTATAAAACGTAACCTGAAACATTCCAACCCTAAATCATTAAGATTTGGTCTACTCCAATCTTGTCAGACCATAAGGTTCCTTTAATTCTTGCCGGCACAGTGGTATGTTTTCGGATTTATACTACTATAAATCGGGTTTCGATACAGTGATGGTCAGAGCACAGACAGCCCTTTGTGTAGCTTTGTGTTTAATAACCAACGCCTTTCAATTCTTTTTATTTTCTAATGAAAAAACCAAAAGTTTTGTTTTTGTTGTGACATTCATTAGTAAGTAAGAGCTAAAAGAACTACTTTTGGAAACTCGACACTGAATTAATGAGTAAAACTAACCCTGACATAAAATGATGGCACAATATGTTTGCTACAGAGGGCACGGTATTAGAACAAATTATGTATGTTATATAATAGCTTTGTTTCATTGAAAAGTTTTACAGTAGGTTTTACAGTGCAACAATATCTAATATTTTAGTGTTAGTTGTAAGAGAAAAACGCTACCAAGGAATAGAATATATTCTTTTTTAGAATTAATTGGATACTTTATTAGGATAAAAGAAAGTTCTACAAATTTCGTTTTCAGTTTACTTACTAATTACAAATATCATTCCTTACTGTAAAAGCTGTAACTTGTAATAAAGTTCTAAAAAGTTCTTCGGTGGATTAGCATTAAGTATATGGATTTACATTGCTAAAATTCGGGGATCAAATTCGCGCAGTAGACAGAACGCAGATAACCCACTATATAGTTTTGTGCTAAAAATGCTTTAACCTATACTATTCTTTATCAAGTTTTGATACTTAACTTTTGTTTCATATTAATAAAAACCCTCAATCTGTATTGCTTGGATAATTATTTTTATCATATCCAGTTTTTAATGGAATTTCTTTAAGGAAGATCAGACTAAACCTAACGAATATCATTACCGTACCATTACAGTTCATCATGTAAAAAGTGCTAATATATCTTTATAGTTTAGTGCGTTTCTCTTCTTGATCTTAGCCGAAAGAATACATTTACTGCAAATAAAACTCGTCAAATACATAGGTCTAATTTTCATATCATTAAGTTATTGGAGTATCACAATATGGCATCAACTGTTATTTTACATATTGATTGTAATGCATTTTTATGTATTTCAGTTAGTCCATATGTATTAGTGGTTTTTTGTATTTCAGTTGGTCTTTATGTATTTGTGTTTCTTTATTCCAGTTAGTTCATATGTATTAGTGTTTCTTTTTTCAGTTGGTCTATATATGTATTTGTGTTTTTTGTATTCCAGTTGGTCTTTATGCATTGATGTTTCTTTACTCAAGATTGGTCCATATGTATTAGTGTTTCTTTATTCCAGTTGGCCCATATGTATTTGTGTTTTTTGTATTCCATTCGGTCCATATGTGTTAGGGTTTTTTATATTCCATTTGGTCAATATGTGTTTTTTGCATTCCAGTCTGTCAGTATTTAGTCTTGTTTATTTCGATTGTTTCAGCTGGAATGTTGTGGAGCTACTTCTTCCCTGGATTATGGAGAAAAACTCAGCTACTTCATCGAATTGCCAAATTCATGTCTCAATGAAACCACGTTGCAGCCTCATAAAACTGTAGGTATTTTATTGTAGCAATAATAAAAAATACAATGACTCTTTGGGTTAAACAGTTGGAGTGTGTACCTATTATTCCTTATCTGAAAGAACAAGCTTTTCTTTATGATATGCATTTACGTTGTTGGTAAAGGAGGCTATAAATTTGTACTATTTATTTTTAAAGTTTATATATTAGCTTGGATTTATGAAACTTATGAATGTTTAATTTTTTAACACTACAAACTTTACTAGGTAATAGCATAAAATACTTGATTCACAAAACCCTTATGTACCAAAGAAGCACCTCCACTATATCTATTTGCTTTTACAACTACCCAAAATGGATCTGTACCCTAAAACAAACCCCCATTAGGACACCTGACCGTGATACCGGAGCACGTGAAAGAACAGAGAATGTTTTGAAATAAACATGCGAATTAGTACAAAAAAAAGAGGGGTTTGTGTGAAATATATTTGTGATTAGGCATATCCTCACGTTCACAGTTTTTCCTTTAAATGTTGGGAATTTTTATCATATGGAAAAGGTAACGATCATCTATATGAACTGAAAGCTTTACGTTGGAATCTTTTCCAGGGTTGCGGTGAGAAGCTAGCTAAATATTTGTCGCAAAAAGCAGCTATTCTTGGAGGGTTTGCAATTTTCATCGTTATGGTTCAGGTAAGAATAAGGAATCAAATCATTCGCGTTATAAAGTGCTAATATTTCTACTGTAATAATACTGAATTTAATCCTTAGCGTCAGAAGATCTTAATCTTTCTACTGTACCGCATTTTCTGATTACTTGAACAACAACAATAAGAAATGTTTTCATATATATAATGTTCTTCAAGAATGTTATACTATAGTTAGAATGATATTAAATCATCAAAAATGGAGTTTTGATGAAGTAACATCGATGAACGTGTAACTTTTTCGCACTCTTTGATCTGACGGTTGTACGTGTTATTGATTTGTGTCTTACAAGTACTTCTTTATCAGTTGTGATATGTATTACATGTAATGAGCTGATTATAGATTAATAATACTATTTCCAGATTTTGGCCTTGGTTCTTTCAATTCTGCTTATACAGAAACATCGTGAAGAGGTCCCACCTGTACGAGACTATCCACAAAATAAATCCTCCGGCAATAAAGAATCCACCAAATCAGATTACGTAAATGAATATAAAGCATAAAGAACGAGACTTTATCCTTGATTTCACGAGAGCGAATCTCTGTGTTATCATGTATATTATAAAATTTCACATTACCTGACTTTAGTTTTTTTTTCGTTTTGTCTCTTATTTTCACCTAATTTGACTTATATTATTTGATAATAGAAAACATTTTGTTGGTAAAATTACTATAGTGTTATGGTTAAAAGCTATAATAAGTTACATGCACCAATATTTTATTTTTTTTCAAAATGATTGCTTAATATTCGGAAGTCCGAAAAATCTAGAAATAAAGTAGTAAAATGCATTGATGAACAAAATATGCTTACTTGTTTTTATTGTGCTTAAATAAATATGTAAGTTTATCAAAAGCTATTATCATTGTAGCTTTAGTTACATTTGATTTCCATTTTAGAAACTGAAAATTATACTGTTTAAGAATGTCATGTCCGACCTAAATAAACTAAACTTATTATAATGTAGGTTATTTGAAGGTTTATGCGGATTATTGTGTATATAAGACTCATTTGTTTGAATACATTATTGATTAATCATGTAGCAAACAAAATTCGATTTTCAAGTTATTTTTTTTATATTTTTCGTGACCTGAGTATCATATTCAAAATAATTAATTGGTAAGATCATAGTAATTAATTGAAACTATATTTTTTCGAAGCACTTATAGACTATATAAAAATATTCATTGAACAGTAACTGTGCACCCAAAATAGACCATAAAAATAATGCTCACTAAAAAAAATGTTTTATTAAGCAATCGTATATGAAGAGATTTGTTGTAGTCATTTAATAACTATTAGCGAAACATTCAGTCTCATTCTTTTATGCTTATGCTACATCATCGTAAAGAAAATTATTTGGGTATTTTACCATGTTTTAGGAATATATTCAGAGAATAGGAGTGAAAGCTCAATATCCCCTTTGTAAGATACTCAAGAATTTGGTAGTTAAATGATTACGGTGATTTTACATAACGTTAATGAAGACATAAATGAAAATTGTACAAATTCTGAGCTAAATATACTGTCATGGAAATATTTGTTATAGAAGTTTCCTTTTGTACGTTTTTAACTATTTTTTTTCTATGTAAGTTTGACCAAATTACTGTAATTTAACTCGAATAATAATAATAACAATAATGTCTTTTGTGTTTGATTTTACTTTAATTTGACGGACACAAGTTATACACTAGAAAAACAAATCCATAAAAATATGAAACACATTTTTCAAGTACAGCAGTTAAGATGAGAACATGGCTTGTTTAAACAAACGATTATTACATTTGGGCAGTTATGAGGGCTAATCTCGTCCTCAGAGTCCTTTCATAAGGTTAAAACCTTTAACGCATATGGAGTTAACAATGTTTAATATGATAACTAGGCGTGATGTTACGGTATTCCAAGTGTTTATAAACATATGAAGAAATTCACACACGAAACCTCAGCACATAAACACTGCTGTCTGAAGTTGAGGCTCTGAAGGATGGCAGATCCATTCCACAAATTATTTTCCCTTTGGAATACATAGTACTATCCACACCCACCCTCCCTTACGTATATGGTGACGTCTTCTCTACTTCGCTACTCCTAATTTTATTTTTGTATAAATCAAATAAACCTAAAAAGCTTACTATGCACATGTAGTGACGTTGTCCCTACTTCCAAACTCTTAATCTTATTTTTGCATAGTTTAATGAAGTTTAAAAAACTTACCACGCTCGCACACGTTGCTTTTTCAATCATTTTGATGCTTAGAGGTGTGATTCGAAATGTGAAACATTGAAGTTATTAACTATAAATGCTTATTCTAAATCAATGGTTTACTTTCATCCAAGCTAGTAAAAACAAACTGCAAAGATGAAACCATATGAGCACAAAAAATCTGTTTGGTATTTACGTTACTAAAAACGAGAATTATTTTCTCATAAAAAAATGTGTATTGCCAATCAAACTAAAAATGGACCCTTTGGAGTCTCAGCAGTATGTCAGTGGATTTATAATATTAAAAATTGGGTTTTAATACCCATGATTGGCAGAACATAGATAACCCATTGTGTAGCTTTGTACTTTACAACAAATAAACCTAGAAATGAAAGAACTTTATTTTTGGTATCTTAAATTAATAAATATAAAACAATCTTTATAGATAAATCTATCTAAACGTTAAATGACAACTATTTTATAGCAATACACAGAAGCTATTTAAGGTTTACAACCATCATGAGAGAAATTACTTTTATATAGAACTCACAATTTAAATTCGATATGTATTTCAAAAAATGTGAAAAAAATAGTCTGAATGAAATATTTTCGTAGAATCCATATCAATGCAGCACCTGGTGTTGGGGAGGTTATCCTATTATACAATCTAGCAACTTCTACATAGCAAAGCACCCCTCATATTGATGATGTATCCCTATCAATAAGATGCAAATTACGTCAATGCCCTCATAACGTCATTACATTTACATGAGTTTGTCGAAATTGGGTCAATGTCATGTTTGTTTCCTTCCAGCTCCAGATGGTCACCTTAACTACTGCTGGGTCTAGTGCGTGCAATAAAAACCCTGATTTAGCCTGTAAGCCTACTGCTGTCCTACCATGAGACGGGGCATTGCTAGGTGACATCACAAGAAGGTGCATTCCTAACATTGATCTTTTCATATTATTTCATTAAGTTTATATTTCTTGCTTTTATAATTAATTATTAATGAAACTTCCTACAATACTGTAGAGAAAGATGACTTTACCAAAATAATGTGTGTGTGTGTGTATATATCCTACCTTTGAAGATTTGAAGAACAAACAAAATCTGTAAAATAACTGCAAAAGGAAAAATTCTTGGCAAAATATCTCAATAAAGGAAAAGAAAATACATATATTTTCTATCACAATATATAAATACAATGTTTACTGTCTATCATTACAGAATATACTTTGCAATTAGGCAGTTATACATATTATAAAAACCCTTGAAAATCTCCCTACATCTCACAATGTGATGCTTAAACATATGTTGCACTAGAGGATGACCCCCATTTCGACAAGGTAGCATGAATCTAGCATATATATATATATATATATATAGTATAT
>NW_013665831.1:323649-332366 GCF_000517525.1 Limulus polyphemus | reverse complement strand
ATATATATATATATATATATATATAGTATATGAAAGTACTATAGAGTAAAGTAGGGTATACCATTTCCCATAAGAAAGTTATAAAGAAAACACCTATATAGGAGCAAAGTACAATAATTGATGGTAATTATAGGTGTTGTTTTAAAAGTGAGCATTTGTATAAGTATGACCTAAATGAAAATGGCACATGTTTTATAAAGCATACCCTTAGGCAATTCTATGTGCTATAAAATCCATTGAAAATCTCCTTACATCACACGAAGCAACTGTGATAAGTATAAAAAAGTTCTTGACAAAATATTTCAATTTATTGTTTCTTATGACAAAAGACAAGAAAATACATATCATTTTATTTCACATTTTATAAATTCAACATGTTTACTGTCTATGATTACAACTAAAACAAGCTGCATATTCACCATACTTTAACCCTATGGCCCTCGGGTGATAAACCACCTGATCATGCAAAAAAAAAACAATTGTACATCACCAATCTAGATCCGAGTCATAAATCTGGTAGCCATTGCATCTGTATTTACAGTGGTCGAGATGAGAAGGGAGAGTAATTTGATCCACTGGGACTGCCTCCTCAATATAAGAAAATCATCAAAAAGAACTGTCAAGCAAAAAGTACTGCAAAGACCATATTTGTCTGTGTGTGGACAATATTTTATGTATTATGCTTATTATCATTATTGACATGTGTCCAAAAAAGTTCAGTTATATCTGTCCTTAAAGATTTATTAAAAAATGGTAAGTGTTGTTATTCTATAATAGTGAATAAACCCATTTTTATGTATCAAAATGTAAAAAGTATGATTAATTACAAAACTAATGAATTAGTGTTTTATGCATAAATCGACTGTAGTAAATCTAGCCTTTGATTCATTGTTGAGATATGATCTCATCATAATTGTGGTTCCACTTTGTGGAACTGTGACATCATGTCCACCTGTCATGGCGGCCTACCAACATGTCTGTAACAATGTGCCATCTGGTATCATCGTCTCTACCCTTTTCCTCTCCCTCCTCATTAACTAAGATCGAAAAGCATGTGATGCCCTCCGGAGGCATGTCACGTGGTATCCAGGACAACAACTAATTATTCTCATGTCAACAAAGTAGCAGTCATACCAATAGACAGTCACATGGTTCACTACTTTTATGAATATTATCATTCATGTTACATGATCTCTTCTGAAGGAAAATACATGTGATGACCTTGGCGACTCGTACATCCCACGAATAACCAAGACAGGAGAATCTCATTAATTCTAATGATGGTGTTCTATACTAAGGATAATGTTGAAACACTCACAGTTGAACCGAGGTGTGAAGAATGACAACATTCAAAGGAGGAGATAGTCCCATGATGAAGGTAAAAATTAACTAGTACATGATATATAAAGTGCAACATATGCCAATATATCATAATTTGATGGCTGAAACATACAAGTAAGCCCCCCCCCCCAGCGACACAGTGGTATGTCTGTGGGCTTACAATGCTAGAAACCGGGTTTCGATACCCGTGGTGGGCAGAGCACAGATAGCCCATTGTGTAGCTTTGTGCGTAACTTCAAACAAAGAAATCAAATATACAAGTAAATATTTATTAGATGCAAAAATTGATTTTAATTTCTATTTATTTCATACGTGAAATGAAAATGAAATATTATATTTCGTGGATTAATAAGTTTCCTGCTTTCATTGACGAAATGAAGTGAATGTGTTTCCCTTTTCGTGTTGCTAAATAAATGTTTAAATACTTTACACTTATAAATAGATCTTTCATGGAACAAAATGAAGACTATCACAAATAGTACATCATAAAGTACAGCAATTCTTAGCTGTTAGTTTACAGTAGTTTAATTTAAACTACAGCATATTATTATTTACTTTAATACCAGTAATACAGGTGAACTGGCAGCATTATTTATCAAAATCAAAAAGGAAAATAAACATATATCAAAATCTAGTGCTAAGTAACAACTGACACTTTTAGTGTTCACTTCATTTTGGTCAAGAACACTCTCCTGTTGATTTTAGATTTTAATTGAATAAAATATTTAATACACAAAGGGTTCTAAAATGTAGCACGTTTGAAATGAGCATCATACAAAGATCTACGGAAGATTCATCAGTGTTGTTTAAAATTTAGCACAAAATTAAATTGAAAAAAATATTTATTGAAGTTTTAAGTGTATTCAAAGAGTTATTGAAAAATGTAATAATAATAATAAAATGGTGTGTAATTGTGAGGTACAATTTCATATTTATAAAGGATAACTAATAACTCTGGTTTCTAAAATTCAAAAATACAAAAAGTAAAAATGGTACACAAAAAAGAATTAAATAGTGGTAATACAAATACTAAATGAAATAGTAATAATAAAAGAATAAATTACACAGTAGAAAAAAGTTTTTGTATGTATAGACAATGTAAAATACCGATGTGCCTAAGTATGTAAGTACAACATATACATACCGAGGGTTGAGAACATTATATTAAGACGATTTTCGAGATTTATCAAGTCATTACAATCTATATCACCACGTCCAATCATACTTTATTTGACAAGCATGCACTTTGACAGCATAATTTAGATTACGAAAGGCTCTATCCAAAGTAAACCATTTTTCCCTTCACTTTTCCGTAATCCATTTAATGTACTAGGATGACGGTTTCCTAGCACCCGTTTCAATGGTCCCATCACACAGAAATCTATAAGTGCTTCATTCATCAAGATGACTGGTATATCTTCATATGGAATAGCATGAATACAGGTTTCTATCTCCAAATGCTTAAGATATGTAACACTTGGACGGGCAGTATGATTGGAAACCTTATATTGGTGAGCCCGTCCTAGTTGGTTTCATTTCCAGATGGAAATCCTTCTTGATTGTGTTACACACTGTTGTTCTAATGCATCGTCATATACTTATCGTGACTGGAATAAGACTTGTTGCAGGTTTTTTCCTGGATTGTTCTGTTGTTGATTTATTTCGTAAATAAGTGCTATAAAACTTGTTCCTCACACCCAGATATAACAGTTGTTTTGTACGGAAACCAATTATAGCAGCACAACCAATCTTTGCAGTATATTTCTGCCCGTGACTGCAATAAGACCAATCACCATCAGCGTAAGCAGTAATAAATGGTTTGCCATCACCATCTGTATCTCCTGCTTCTATTGTTAGTTCTTTTTCTTTCACTCCAGCATCCTTAATTGTTTGAAATACTTGCTTTTGTCACAACTGAAACAAAACAAATATTGAGTTAGATGTCATCTACTTAATATTGGTAGATATGAATCTACTCAAATGTAATATTATTTGACGAAAAAGTTCGTATAAAATTATGAATAAATATAATGTGAAGCTACTGCTTTTATTGTAGATAATTTTCAGAGTGAAAAAAAGAAACTATAGAATTTCGGTATACTATTAACCACGTTAATAACCTTCTGTATATTGGATCATAAGTAACTATTATTTAAGAAACCTTTCCGATATTCTTCTCGTGTCTGATGAACATGTTCAGAGAAATGACCGGAATTCTTAACATTAAGAAATTTTCATCCAATTGAACATTCCCTCCACCAAATATGACAACACCCCAAACAGTTGAATAGTTTATGTCTAATTTATGAATGTCTTCCATATTCATATGTTCCTCTGGCTCTGATACTATTTTAAAAATTCCAAAGCAAAAGTCACAAATATACTTAAATGTCAATTTCAGACTTTCTCTTGATTCCGATGGAAAGTGTAACCAGCCGCGTGTACTTGCCTTACACCTAAAAAGCGAACATCTGCTTCAACGCCAACTAAGTATACAAAAAAAAAGAAAACAGTGATAATATTATAAGTAGATTTTGGGACGCTATAATCCTGCTTTCGATTCCACGCGGTTGACAGAGTGCAGATAGGTGGTTGCTCGCAAAAATAAATAAATAATAATATTACTGTTTTTATTTTACTTATTTATTTTTTTGTGGGCGACCACCTTCCAACATCTAGCTGCAAACAAGGGAAGTTGATAAAGATGTGGGACGTTGTGAGCTAGAGCGAAGTTGACGATAAACTTGATGGATGGTGTACCCTCAAGGCAATTTGGGTCTTACTTCCACCGGATATTACTTGGGTCTTACTTCCACCGGAGAGTACTTGGGTTTACTTCCACCGGATATTACTTGGGTCTTACTTCCACCGGATATTACTTGGGTCTTACTTCTACCGGATATTACTTGGGTCTTACTTCCACCGGATAGTACTTGGGTCTTACTTTCCAAAAATCCAAAATGCTTTCTTTTTCTTTCTCTCTCTCCATAAAATTACATGTAATTTATACATACACATACACACATATATATATTTGTGTGTGTAAAATTATAAATACATCTTTGATGAATCGTAACATTTCGATTTTGCTGTAAAATTCTGTTGAACTGCGTGCACTTTGGTTACTAATTTACCTATATCTATATAACGAAACAATGGCAAATATATCATAAATCGCTCGTTACAGGCACGATAAAACGTCATCCAAACGATTTATAGGATTTTGATGCTTCACTATCTCTCAAAGGAATACACACACATATATATACATATATATATATATATATATATTTGTATTTATATATAAACCAATGTATTAATTTTCTTCAGATCACGTAACAAACCATTAAATGTTAAAATGTGTAATAATAATAATTCAATAATTATTTTGGTATCATATGGCCTATTGCAATCCTAGATAACGATAGACAAGTAGCCTTCACCATAAATTCGATTTTTTTTAGAAAATGTTATTGTAGTATAGCTTAAATGAGTAGAACATTGAAACACAATGACAACATAACACATATACAGACAACAAATCAGCTGTGTGTTCATTGGTACTATTATTTCATGTGCACTATGAAACATCATTTCTATCATACCTACAATGTTCATTGTTTTATAATGACTTCATTTCTTATCATTGGTCACCATATATATTTCTTGTTACCTGAAACATTTATTAGCAATGAAACATTTAGTTCGTCTATATTTAACATATTGAAATATAAATAAAGTGTTAAAAAAACTTATTCTTTTTGTATCAATTCGACAAATATGAAGTGTTCTGAAACAGACTTTTTCAGTTTTTGATTTGGTTCAGTTGTATTTACTAACAAAACACGTCTGTGCAATCTAGCAAGTTGTAAAGCGAACAAATCTCATAATTACGATAACAAGGTCATCGTGTAATACCTGCCCTCTAGTGACAATTTGTAAAATTACAATTACAATGTTAACAGTTCGTAATATGACATGATAATTTTAAAAAATCGTGAATTTAAAAACCTACAAGTAAGAATCGCAAAAAATCTAGAGAAACAAGGCTGGATATACTGTAGACATTATTTACTCAAACTACAAACACCTATTTTGGCTTCATGCTGTTACCTCAAATTACATTTGGTGGAGTCAGAATAAGAATTTGTAGTTTCAGTAAATAATGTCTACAGTATCTCCAGCCTTGTTTCTATAATTTGTTTTTTCGATTCGTAGTTGCAGGTTTTTAAAAACCCATTTTTTTATTTATTTTGTTTGTTTTTTTGTATGCTTAACTATTGGCAAAGGGTTACTTGATATGGTAGCTAAATGTATATATTGTAATTATAATAAACATAGCTAGAAGCTAGCTGATACGGTTTATGATGATTTACTGTAGCTATTGCCTATTTGATTGCATTAGTTCGAGATGTAAAATATTAAGCTGCAGCTGGAGATTGTTATGGAGATTTGTTTGAAACTATAGTGAGCATTTATAGATTCTGTGTAACTAAATTCTCTATATCTAATGCATAGCAATGGCAAATATATGCTTAGAAAAAGACACAACACCCACCAAGTGCGTATAAAAGTTTACCAGTAGAAAAGCGGAATTTTCAAGTAAAATATATGTACGTCTAAAACACCTCTTTAAATAAACTTTTGTGTCTTTTAAAGTAATTATTCTACGAATGTGTGTAACAAGATGTAATATTATGTGAATTGTTTTTTACTACCTCACTTCATACATAATATACGAGTTGGCTCCCCAAAGACAACGATTGTATAGTGTATAATGCATTGAGTAAGTACATGTTACAGTCATCCAATGTTCATCTATTATTGGCTGGTAATTCCTGTTTCACCTTGTACTTAAGCTTTTTAAAGGAACATCATATATTTGTAAGAAAGCTAACTTCAAAGGGTTTATGATAACATCGTTTACACTAGAATTATGATGTTTTTTAGTTTATGTAAAATATAGAAGAAACAAATCGACTTTTCAATGCTCCTACGACTTTTGCACTACCTTATTTAGTATTCTACAAGAGATTTGGGTGCAGCATACCAAACCGATTTTGTTGTTGGCTCGCAAGAGAATAAATATAGTAATAATAATAATAAGATGAAGAATTACAGACCGGCTGTTTTGAACAGATTTTATTTTCCTTGTAAGTCTAACAAGCATACTTTTTAGTGCATTTCTATATGTGTACATCTTTAATAGTCAATAGGAAAGGTTTTAAAGCATTGTTTGAGCTGAATCTTTACTGCTTAAGATGTTTTTACCGGAACATTTTATTAGAGTTTTGTGCAATTACTTATGATCCCTATTATGAACCACTATCATAGTTTATGATAGGTAGTAATGCTTCCATGATTTCTGTTAAATTTATAAGGAATATTGACAGTTATGTATCTACAGAGATAGACCATTATCAGGTCTGTAATTATTACATAAAATTTTACATAAATGTCAGTTAATTTGCCAATAAAGCATTGTATTCCATTTTAACTGTAATTATGTGCATGAAATTATCTTACTTTAGAGCATTTGATGCTCTATCAAAATGTATATTAGAAGTTAACTTGTCCCTACTGAGGAAAAACTGCATTGTTTTCCTTAGGCGATAGGAGGAAGGGGAAAGCTTGAGACTATGAGATAACATGACGTCACAGTTTCACAAAATGGCATCAGAGGACGCAGTAGTAATGGCTGAATATAAATCATAATAGAAAAAAAAGAAACTTTCTGGCATTCCATAACTCAAAAACCTTCACCTACGAGAGTTCATTAAAATGTATAACAAATTTTGAAGCACTACTTCAGATGATTCTTTTATAAAAAGATGTAAGTGTGTTTGAATTTTTGCCTAACTTACTCTATAAAGGTATGCAAATAAAAAAGAATGAGTTGTTGTTATGTAATACAACAAATAAAATCAATGTTTATATGTTTATATAAGTTCATGTAAGAATTGGTCTAGTACCATCTCTTCTGTATTGACTCACGTGAGCATCTCGACACAGTCTGTATACATAAAATACTTCAAATAACTTTAAAAGTCATTTGTCATCTTTATGTTCATAAAACATCTCCTTAAAACTGAATTGTATATTATAAGACTCCTAAATTAATCCAATTAAAACTAAACATGGTGAGTCAAAAATATATATTTTATGATTTAGCTGTGGATAAGCTAAGTAATAATACCTTGTTGCATACCCTCAGGATCCACTTAGTATGGGTGCAGAATTTCAGGTTTATAGGTTCTTTCCACTTGGGTTTATGGCAGTCACACACAGACCCACAGACACGCCCTTTTGCTATTACAGACTAGTGAAAGTACCTGGCTTCGCTCTGGATATTTGGTTGATATATTCTAGATGACTATATCAGTGTGTGTGTATTCTGAACCTATTTTAGCATAGAAGAACAGTCAAAATATTTTAAACATATTTATATTCCCAGAAATATAAAAAATCGTAAAGGTACTATAACAATAAAATTATTATAAATAATTATAGATTACACTATACGTCACGTTTTCTAACCTATATAAAATCTAGTGTGTGTCGCGTCATGTAACGCTTGATTTCATAAAAGTCAAAATACATTTATCCAGATAGAATAGTTTGTTTAACCCGATGACTACCAGCTACTAACTTTCTTAGTAGGCAATGCAAGTCTTGCTATATTTCATTTCAACAATAAAACTAGTGGACGAATATGTTCGAAAGTTCATAAGTACTTTGACAAATGTAGGTAGTTTAAGAAACATAAAGCAAATTACATTTAATAAATTTAGTTTTTTTGCATTATGATCTTTAATATCTTGGAAAATTATACTAGGAAATGGTATTTATAAGAAATGATTACGATATTTATATTTGCTACAGATTTGAACTTATTACTTTTAATGTTTTAGTACATTATTTTGAAAATCCAAAAAAAATTGTATCCTCCATAAAATGCAAATTTTATCTATTTTCAATTTTTTTAGTAATCACGTATACTTCTTATGGTTTCAAGTAATATACAGACCCGTAAGCAATATTTGTAAATAAACCTAAACCAGAAATAAGTATTTTTAACTAGGATTTCATGTTTATATGTGTACATAAAAACATTTTAACTTTGTTTCATAAATATATTTTTATTTCAAATTTATGTTTATGTTTCACTGCAGTCGTACTTTTGTGTTTATTGTGCCGAATAAACCGTGGGGCTCAGCAGCGTGAACTTTGTACGTTGTCCATAAACTATCTCACCCCCTTTTGGTGGTCACTCTCGTTCAACCGAGCGCGAGCGCGTGCGCATTTGAACATTACTTTAGATATGATAGTAAGAAAGCTTTTCAGTACTAGAATATCATTTCTTTGAACTTTCAAAC
>NW_013665831.1:310853-322752 GCF_000517525.1 Limulus polyphemus | reverse complement strand
ATGCAGCATTACTTAAGCTACTATATAGAAAAATAAAAGTCAAGTATATCCCATGCAGTTTTTCCCGGAAGCAACTTTTTTAACGTTTATAGAAAAGCCCTATTGGCCAGTACTAAATACAACGTCTACATAAAATGGCAGTTACTATAATAAGCACCACCCACATTCATATTGTAAAATCCAGAGAACAACGTTTCATCACGTTCTTTCCTTATCATCCTATGATTTGTCAAATGGGAGATACAGCAATTGGAATAAATGTTACTGAAATTGACACTTTCGACTAGGATTGGCTAAAAGTTTTACAACTGAGGTTTAACACGCCCAGACACAGTTTTATAAAGAAAACAGACTAGAAAAAGGTTTAGATACCAATCATAGATGGCAGGACCAGTGCTGAAGTGAAAGGAAATATTTTAAAAAAATTTTTTGAAAAACATTTCTTCTTAGAGGGCGCTTATTTAGAGTCTAAAACGTATTTTAGGAATTTTTTCATTATATTCCTCTTTCAACTTCATTAAATAATACAATTTTGTACAAATAATTGAATGTTATGCTACTATTTACAAAAATAAAATCAGAAATCCATTAAAATATAAGTTCTCTATCATTTATTCAATTCACAAATGATTTTGCCCTCACAATAAGACGAAATGGCCCCGGCAAATATCGGGTTAATGTCTACCCATTAAAATTTTAGTGACGGGGGCGCAAGGTTGCTGTGAAACCTTTTAAGTGTAGTAAATGTTCGTATGATTTGAAGAAATTAATAAGTAAGCCTAAAGTAAAGATATGGTGTTAGATTACCTAACCTTGAGCCAAGTACAAAAAAAAATTATCATGCAAGTAAACATATCAATCCAATTTTAAACTTAAATCGTATATCAATTTAATGTACAAAGACTCTAAATTAAGAAATCAACAAGTATTTTATTTAATTTTGCAGTTTATACATATCATTTTATACTTTCAGAATATAAACTAACAACAATGTTAGGTTATACTTTTGTTTCTAAGCAACATGACATAAAACCCATAGTTGGAAAGCATTGTTAGCAAAACGCACTGGTGTTTTCATATATTTTAAAAGTAGTTATATAAGGAACCACTTCTTTTCTATGTGGTTTTTCGCTAGCTTGCCTCATTAAAAAAATGCGCGTACGCACGTGGATGAAATAAGTAAATTGTAAGTGTAACTATTTAGCTTAGCTTCTATAATAGTAAAGGTTACTTAAGTGACTGGATTTTGTTCTACAGTAAATCATTCGTTTAGATAATATGGTCCAAACGTAGTGTTTGAATGCTTTAGGTGAAAACAGTCATCTAAGTGTTTTTTAAGTTTTTCTAGTGTGCGTGTGTATATATATGTGTGTGTGTAAACCATAAATTCAACCGTACTACTCTAAGTTAAGGTGATATGACATTTACGTGGAGTTTAAACCTTTTATGTTAAAATAAAAAGAGGTTTAGTTTCAGGATAATGTAGGTTGTAAGTATGTGTATATGAATGCTATTTATATCTAGTGATGAAATGCTAACACGAAAAACTATAGTAAGACATATATAATGTATTATAATGTAACAGACTCGGGATAAAGACAACATTTGATTTCACACATCGTTACACAAATGAACCACAGTATTTATTGTAAACATGAAAAATATAAACTCTATATGAATCTTACAAAAACACTTAACTCTCACGTGAATGTTGTAATTAAGACAAGCATACACAGATAGTCATGTTATAATTATAACAAACGTTACTTTTAATCTCTGTGTCCCTTTCCAGTGAGTTCATCCGTTAACGTTAACTTCTATTTGTAAAGATCCAATCACGCTGAACTGTGATATATGTCACAGTGCCACTTGTTAAAATAATCGATTATCTTAGTGTATGTTTAGTTAAACAGGAAAATATGCTTTATACTTGTATACGTAAACGATATACAGTAAAAACAATTTTTATTTTTAATTGTGCGGTATATCATAAAGTAATAATTACCGTATGTCTCATCAGTTTTAGTGATTTGAATTGTTTCAAATTATTGGTAAGTGTTGGTATTCTAATGTATTATATTAGAAAATCTGAAAAGTTTCTTTAAGTAAATTAAGTAGTGTGTCTTGCGGCCAAAACTGCAGAACACACCATGTGTTATTAAATGTATGAAATCAAAATTGGCGGCCAAACTGGTAGCTACACTTATAGCATTGATAGGAATTTTACAGCAAATGTTCATTCATTTGTTAGCTAAGCCACGTATTTTGTTTAACTCACCGTCATACCCCAAGCTGAACAAAAAACGCAGCCTAGCCAAATAATGAATGAATATTTGCTGTAAAATTCTTATCAATGCTGTTAGTGTAGCTATCAGTTTAGTCTCCAAGTTTGATTTCATTCCTTTAATTAAGTCGCACACTCAATCATTTTTTGGTCGCACTTTTTTCATACCTCAGGTGTTTTTGATTACATTTTATTCTACAGGAAGTCTTACGTTTTAGAAAAGTACAAGTGGTGCTATGATTAGATGGATCGACAATAAACATAAGGAGTTTAATCATTTGTGGGCAAAATTAAATATACGAATGTAAAACTGGGCTGTATTACTACATACGTAGAGTAATAATATAAGAATATATGCAATATGTAAAGTAAAACTGTACTATATTTTAATTAGCGAAACAGAAGTTATGCACATAGGATTTGAACAATTTACTTATAAAACGATACCAAACAGTCATTTTCAGGAATAATTAATAAACTAGTAGAAGTGTAAAAAGTACATTATGCGAATGCGATGTTATATTAATTTTAAGGTTTTGATTATTATTGAAGTGAAAACTATTATGTTGATGACGTACTCACATGTTGAGACACATTGATATCTGTTGATCTACAATACCCTCTGGTGGTTTGTTAGCTAACCATTTTCATGCTCATCGTCATACACACTGGTCCTCATTTGAGCTCATAGTATCCAGCCCTCTGGTGGTACAACTTGGAACTATGACATCACGAACTATCCACCTCATTTTTCATCCCTAGGAACATGCCCCTAGTAATGCCCTCTGGTGTTACTTCTTAGAAATATGACGTCATATCCTCTCCTTGTCTTAACCTTTCTCCGTCCCCTTATCGCCTGAGGCAGACATTCAGTACTAGTGGAGAATTAACTACTTATATTCCCTTGTATTCCAATACCATGAAGTACTGGGGATATATAATGGCTATGGTTATCAGATGATAGGCTGATTTACATTTTCAAAATCGTTTTAATATAACACATTCAATCCTCTGTATACCAAGTATTTATATCCACATCTATCAGTAAACTACATTGAGACCAGGAATAAAGTATAGTAATAATAGTAATACTTAACCATAGTATTTCGTAAAGATTTGTTGATTGTAGTACAATTATGTATACGTTTTATTCTCTTTTGTACAAGTTTAAATTATTCTCTAGCAAAACATTTTTTGAATCGTTGTGTATTGCGTATACTTATAGCTTACCTCTTGGTTATCAGTGGACTTCAATTCCACATCAGTTTAAAGTGGTCAAGGTTGAATATTTACAGTCAACTTAGATCTTGAAATTATAAACTAATTTTTCAATATTACAGTTACCAAGCTACGAAAGAGTAGGTTTAGCAATGAAATCTATCACATATGTATCAAGACTCACGGTAGTGATCGCGCGGACAAAAAAAAAGTAAAATGTAGCCTCTACCGATTGTCTTTGTACACGACGTGATTGTGTACAAAATTCACCCATTGTAACAACTACGCCTTAGATATTCGACACTGTAAATTATCAAGACTTTAGAAGTTAACACATCAAAAATTAAACAAATCCTTGGAACCATTATCGAGATATAGCCTAGCCAAATCTCACCATATTATCCGTTTTCATTCCCTTTTTTTACGTCGTTTTCGCTCACCCAATTTGTTTTTATGGCACGCGTGTTTAATTTTCAAACCTCAGCAATCATCTGAATCTTGGTTCGATTGCTTTGAAATTAATATCACTATTTTCTTCAAGCTCACTCTACTGGCAATAGCATTTGTGGCGCGAAACATTAAGTTTTGTGGCCTACAGGTTGGTTTTATCTAAAATAAAATCTAGATTTTAAATTTTCTTTAAACTTTTCATGGAAAAAATACCATCAGTTTTGTCTTTGTGCAAAATGTCGCGGAAATCTGACGAGCAGTTTTCATGTAATGTGCTTGGCTTTTTATTTCTTGTGTACCATACCCCCCTGTAAAAATTTAAATCGTTTGTGCCAACGGGTGGTATACATACGAGTTTGTTGACAACCATTACTTTTTGTCCAAGATAATAGATTTGTTTGTAAGTTTAATTCATGAGTTTATTTTCCATACGCATAAGCATATATATACGTGCACAATGTAGCTCGCGTTAGCCACATAACCATAGCACTTATTTGTTTTCCAGT
Organism: Limulus polyphemus; assembly: GCF_000517525.1. Lineage (NCBI taxonomy): Eukaryota > Metazoa > Arthropoda > Merostomata > Xiphosura > Limulidae > Limulus > Limulus polyphemus. Next base: position 318,294 of record NW_013665831.1, on the reverse strand, counting down.
ATTACTTACTATTCATCATGTGAGGGGTGTGTGTGTGTGTTTACTGTCCACAGTTTATTCAAATATATCTACTAATATAAAGCCCGACATGGCCAGGTTGTTAGGTGGTGGGTTCGAATCCCCGTCACACCAAACATGCTCGCCCTTTCAGCCGTGGGGGCGTTATAATGTGACGGTCAATCCTACTATTCATTGGTAAAAAAGTAGCCCAAGAGTTGGCGGTGGCTGGTGATGACTATCTGCCTTCCATTTAGTCTTTCACTGCTAAATTAGGGACGGCTAGCGCAGATAGCCCTCGTGCACAAAAGTCTTAGTTTTGACTGTTACTCACTATTGAAGTGTGGTATTAACTTGTTGTAGGTGCTTAGTGCTAACATTAGCAAGGGATTTTTGTTGTTAAATTCATGACTAACAAAGGTATGTGTGTATTGTTAGCTATATGGGTATTTAAAAACATGTATTTGCAGCTGTTATATCGTGGGAGGATCATTTCTATTGAGCAATGTTGGTTTGCTATTGGAAGCTTTAAACTGTGGTACTTGCAAGTATTATAATATGGCTATTGATCATCATTGTATGCCACCTACATGGCGAAGTACATGAAATATTATAGCAACGAGTGCTTTATTGATGGTGCTGTTTTTTGTAGTGTTCCTCCTTTGTTGTGGGGACATTGAGAGTAACCCTAGTCCAGGTCTTTATACGGTTTGTCCCAAGGAAAATGCATGTTAAAAAACATTAGTATAATCATGTGGTTATATTGTTCGACAAAAAAAAGGAGAAGACAAATGTGTAGTAACGTAGATTTACCTGACAATTTTACAACATATATTAGCTTTAACATATCTTCTTAATGTTCAGCTGGCAGAGACAAAAAATACTGGTTTTAATCCTAGAAGTCCAGCTGACACAGTATATGACTGTAATACGCCAACTGGACATCCAGTTGTTAATGCAAAGGATAATGCAGCAGCTGGGGAAGCTTATGTGCGTATCCTTTTCAGAATAGTACAACCAAACAAACACCAACACAAGAGCATACTGCCAACCTGTACAAACATCTTCCAAGTGGATTGAGCGTAGTGCAGTGGTAAACAGTAGTAGGAGGCAAAGTGTAAAACAAACCTCGAGACAAACAAAGGCTCAGATCACTTTAGTACCTTTACTTTCAGCCTCATATAAAAAGTATTTGACATAAATATTATAAATATAAAAATAATTCAAGCTTAATACTAACTCATGTATCTGCTGTTGATATGCACATTGTACCAATAATTTAATTGCCTGATTACTAGTATTATGCTGTTGATGAGGACTGAAAGGAAAAAGCTTGAAATTTACTAGGCCCGAGGTTTGTGCGTTCATTTCCACGTGTATCAGGTGGATCATTCTAACTCTATCAGATGCTCTATCTTTAAAGCGCATTAGAGGTGATAGAAATTGCATTTTTCGAGTTATGTCTTATATACTAACTGGCTCTGAAGACCAGATCACTTCTAGATGTTATTCCTAAACGTTAGTGACTCTCTAATAGTCAGTGTTTTACCATCTAATCACTTCTAGATGTTATTCATAAACGTCAGTGACACTCTAATAGTCAAGGTTTTTACCATCTAATCACTGCTAGATGTTATTCCTAAACGTCAGTGACTCTCTAATAGTCAGTGTTTTTACCACCCGATCATTTCTAGACGTTACTCCTTAACGTCGGTGACTCTATAATAGTCAGTGTTTTTACCACTTAATCACTTCTAGATGTTATTCCTGAACGTCATTGACTCTCTAATAGTCAGTGTTTGTACCACCTAATCACTTCTAGATGTTATTCCTAAACGTTAGTGACTCTCTAATAGTCAGTGTTTTTACCACCTAATCATTTCTAGATATTACTCCTTAGCGTCGGTGACTCTCTAATAGTCAGTGTTTGTACCACCTAATCACTTCTAGATGTTATTCCTAAACGTTAGTGACTCTCTAATAGTCAGTGTTTTTACCACCTGATCACTTCTAGATGTTATTCCTAAACGTTAGTGACTCTCTAATAGTCAGTGTTTTTACCACCTGATCATTTCTAGATGTTACTCCTAAACGTTAGTGACTCTCTAATAGTCAGTGTTTTTACCACCTGATCATTTCTAGATGTTACTCCTTAGCGTCGGTGACTCTCTAATAGTCAGTGTTTTTACCACCTGATCATTTCTAGATGTTATTCCTGAAAATAGTTTTCTCCTTCATATCAACATTTTCACTACTTGTTCACAACTAGTTGATATCCCTAATGGTTTATACTTTTTGAAAATTAATACTTTCACCATATATTCTAGTAGATAAAGCTGACCTAGATTTCCTATGTAAGACGCAGCGAGATATTCATACGAACGCAGAGCTGTTGGAAAGAGGTGACTAACTTACTTTGAGCTTCAAGAAACAGGATTGGCAGGTGTGCGTTGCGACCATTGGCTTAGTTCCTTCAGTCGTAAAGTAGACAGCTCTTGGTTTAGAATAAGCTTTGTCTACTGGTTTCTTAGATAATTTTACAACCATTCTGTTTCAGTGATCCAGAATATTATATTTTAGAATTTTGAACAAAACTTCTCAAAAGAAGTGTATTTATCATGTTGGTAGGGTGGTCGAGCAGGTAGCCAATTTGGACTTTTTTAAACGTATGTGCGTTAAGCGACCCTAAACGGCACGTTACTCCTTTACAACAACCAAAATGACATGGACTGGTTTGGTACTAATTGTCAACTCAATCCTACTAATAGGTAAGAACAACCTAATTACACAAATTCTTGTCCGTACACGCCTTAGTATTTGTAGCATATGTACAACAGTCAGGCTTGCAGTGTATGAATTATTTTAGTCATGGGTAATTCGTGTGAGTAAATAAAGTTTTAAGCTTGTTGACAGAAAATCAAAACTCAGAACGCTTACACTTTCGGTAGATTTTTTCTATAGCAACATACAAATGGCACAGTCCACGTTTAAGGAATCATACATTTTCTCATAGTTATGAAATTTTCCATCAAGGTGTTATCTAGTAATTTTCTGTATTCATGACGTTTTGTATCTAGTTAATCTTAATGCTAGAGCTAATCCTCTCGACTTTAGATCTTTGTTACTGCAACTCACTGTGCACCTGGATAGAATGCTATATACAACATAATCTCCAATTTATTCTTTTATTATTCATTCCTTCATTTATTCATTACTTAAATTATTTAATTTTTTACTCATTAAAAATGCTTGACGAAAGCATGCTGTGATCTTAAAGTGTGAACGAATAAAATATATAGTGTTCACGGGTGATAATAAAATATAACATATTTGTGTCTGAAGCCACAACACATCAAATTGTTTTGAAACCCGCTGTCCATATAACTGAACAGTTTCTTCTGTCTTTAGGGTGGTCATTGAAACTCACGCACGAATAACCATCTATCTAAACTGCAGGCCAATTTAATGAAAAATAAATTAAGACTCTAACTGATACTTCGCTTTAAAATTTCAAGCAACACAGTAAAAATATTTAGTCTGTTTATTTTCCGTGCTTAACAGCTAAAGTTTGATTTCAACACGTTAAGCACAGTTCTCTGTTAAAACGATCACATTCTAATCTCTCCTTTTACATGATGCTCAGTTCCTTTCAAGTGCATTATCAGTAAAAAAAAAAAACAGTAATAATTTATAGTACTCGAGCATTCTCGCCACTTTCGTAACACATCGAATAGGTAAATTAGTTTATCTCAAGTGCAACATATAGTTTATAGCTAGACATTAAAAGCTTAAAATACTACTTTGGTCAAAGAGCTATTATAGTATAGCATAAATATAAGTGATCACGTAAGCACATAACCAAAGTTTGTGTTTTTAAATCATCTATACAAGCCTCAAGAGTGTGTCTATTCAGAAGCTGCATTCAGTATAATTATTCTCCTCTCACGTATGCGTTGCAATGACAGAGAGATAAGGATGGCGAAGAAGCAGTAGATACAGAAATGAGAGGTGGCGATTATCGTTGCGTATATCCAGTTTTTCTTGATTTCACGCAGCTCTGAGACATGGCCTACTTAGAAGCAAGGTCTTTGAAGGCCACTTGGGTAGGCTTGAAAGTTAAAAATGGAGTTTATACAACAATATTAGACATCATTTTTCATTTGTTTGCCGCTGATAGTTTTAAAGATGACTAACTGTAATTTGTTTTTGGCCAAAACAGAACAAATCAAAATCGTTTAATGCATTCTAAAATATCCAACTGAAGTAAAAAAATAGCTGGTGACATAGAAACGTGATCCAAATTAAACTAGAAAAATTTTACCGTCATCATTTTCCACTCTTTAATTTAAATTTTGTGTTAACTTGTTGAGAAAATGACTCTTAATAACACCTTATGTACTATAGATTTTTAACTTTTTTTTCTACACCTAACCGTTATTTTATTCCTTTCTCTGTATTTTTAGCATGGTAATTATCTTGGATAATGTATTTATTTACTTTTCTCTCTTGGGTTAATTTTATTGTGGAATGTTAGTTTTTATGTCTTGTAGAATGAGGACGAATTAACACTTTTAGAAGATGCTTGGAAATAGTATGTTGTGTATTTGCTACGGCCCCTCTGACACTTTACTGCGGCTCCTGCTCAGGGGATGCGCGGCCCAACTTTGATAACTCCAGTCTTAATTTACGTTTGAAAAGCTACACCGAAATGACGAGTCATTTAAAATTTAAAACCATTGCGTCATTTATTTTAAGATGTTAAGCTCACTTTAAAAATTATCAAAAAATATACATAATAATTTAGTTCTTTAAACAATTGAGTATTTCCTTCTTTTTCTTCAAGAAAAATAATATTTACGTTAAGACTATTATGGAAAGTCCATGTCATTTATTATAAGTTTACTTTATCAATATATAGGGGGTAAGTAGAACAACAATAAGATTCTTTATTCTTTTATTTTTATTTGTTGTTAAAATGAAAACTTTATAACCAGAACAATTAGAATTGTCTTTAGATGTCTCGTCAAATTCAGTGATGCCCCAGAGATCGCAGTGTGTCTTCAATGATATATCTTGCCTCGAGGAGGATGGCACCTCGAATCCTCACGTAACACAATATGTATGTAGCCTGATTAAGACGAAAAAGTTCGATAATATAAGATGAAATATTGAAGTAGAGGAGGCCTGAAATAAGTGTACAGACTTTTTTCTGGAGTTCTTACAACAGTTGTTGTATTGGGTTATTTAGGTAAGATACATAAAATGGACTTTTCACATATCTAATTTCAAGGAATCGGCTAAAACGGTTTATTATAGGCTACCTAAACGGTAACACGTAGGGGTACTATTATACAATAGATAGTAAATGTACAGAAGTGAAGTGTGCAGTGACTCGTGATATCTCAGCGACCATGTCTTGAAATAAGATGATTTCTGTAGAATGATATCACTACCGGGACGTGAGCTGCTTAAAAATCACTGGTGATATTCAGTTTTTTTCTACACGGAAGGCGTTCCGACCCATTTCAACCACTGCCTGCTTCGTTATTTGGGGCGCTGCAACACGGAAATGTTTTTTAAGTACTTAAATACTTGAACTACTCACATTTTTTACTACAATTTCAAATGAAAGTTGAAGCTACACTGATAAAATTTGCTCTTGAACACTTCTTTATAAAGTTTTATATCCTAACAGAAGAAAACACAATAACGCATGATGTCATCCTTTAACCGCATTATTGTTAGATTTAACTGCTATTTCTTGTAAAATTCATTAGCTTGGTTTCTATAATTCTTCTAAAAATTGCTGTGAAAGTTAAGATGTATATATAAAAGAAACAAAACATGATACTCATTTTATCATTATTTATTGTCTGTTGCTCTCTGTAACAGAATAAATCAATATCTCACTGTCCATAGATAAAATCAATATTAGATGAATATTATAGTTCATGAATTTGATCTTTTAGTATATGATGTTCTGCACATTTTCTTAGTTATTTATGTTGCAAAAATGTATAGCTTTACCACTTTGAATTTCTGATCAAAGCAAGCTAACATTAAATATAGTGTCCAAACTATATTGGTTATAATGATTAAAATGCATTGTTTCACCATTTGGGTACCATCGTTGTTAATAGTATTTTCGGCCATAAATTAAATAATGTATCACGAGGTTGGGCCAACCCAGAAGACTTAGGCTAGTTCAAAATCCATATACAAATTTAACAATGCAAAATAGTCATTATAATAAAAAATACACATGAAAGAAAAGTATAAATAAATATAATTAGATATACTCAATATTCTAACCAACACCGCATGTCCTAACTTTAGTAAAAGTTTCATTTGTTTAGGCTGGTAGTGAGATATGAACTATCATAACGTGGCAAAAAGTATACATAATTCTACCAGCTTAGTAGACTTAAGTTATTTCTAATTTCTAAATCCATAAGTTAAGTCAACAATGTGCAATAATCCTTATAACAACAATAATAAATAATAGTAATAGAAATTAGAATTACTTATAATAAATATAGTATGCAATACTCTTAATGTAAGTAACTTTATAAAGATAAAAGTTAGCTAGAGCTTATTTCTGACAAAAGTTTATAAAAAAGGTAAAACAAACACATTTTAATATATTGTTTGTTTTTGTATTAAGAATTTAAGAAACGCAAATACTCTGTGTGAATATTCAAGACCAGTTATCTTAAATTACCATTTTATAATTGCTTAATTGCAGACTTATTTGATGTATATTATCAAGAAAGATGTGTATAGTAACAAGCAATGGTCACTATGAATGTATAACAGTCAAATCTTAAGATACTCAATTTTCTAATCCTGAATTTAAAATTACAAACTCCTTTTGATGTTCCATATCAACAAATATTTATATACTAATATTAATGAGACACAGTCAAAGTCAGTGCTTAATCATCAAGTCAGCATCTTCTGACCCTGCTCTGTGGTGTGTTCAGCAATCGTCCTTGCTCTATATTCTCTGTCGGCATGCAGCTGGTTTAACTGCCGCAGGCGACACCTGTTCTGTGTCTCCCTCAAGGTAGACAGTTGATGGTTTCTTTCATCATTTAGTGTAAAAAATAATTACTCGTGCTCGTTAGTTTCCTTTTAACTGTAGGGTCGTATTACGTTAACTTTAGACGCAGACGCTATTCTACAACGGGTTTGTCTTACTACAATGGCTGAGAAAAATGTATAATTCACCAGCGTGTCAGAAAATTTAAAAAGTTTCATTCCATGCTATGTTTACTTTATGCGTTTAATATTTGTTTGATTTGAATGCAAATGGTTAGTTTTAGTGGTTACTTTAATTGTGATTTTTTTCTATCTCACAAATATTTTTATAAAATTTATGATGGATATAAAGTTGATTTTCAAGAAGCAGTTGTAAAAAAGTAAATCTTATTAGGCTACGAAT
>NW_013665831.1:299556-309853 GCF_000517525.1 Limulus polyphemus | reverse complement strand
TATATATATACACATACGTACACGCAACAAGTATACGAACACTATTAAATTTAGTTTCAATGTATTTAGAATACAATATGGAGTCTGTTTGTTTGTTTGTTCTTTTAATTTCGCGCAAAGCTACACGAGGGCTATCTGCTCTAGCTGTCACTAATTTAGCAGTGTAATACTAGAGGGAAAGCAGCTAGTCATCACCAGCCAAAGCTATTTGGGCTACTCTTCTATCAACGAATAGTGGGATTGACCGTCACGTTATAATGCCCCTACGGCTAAAAGGGTGAGTATGTTTGGTGGCACAGGGTTTCAAACACGCGACCCTCAGATTGCGAGTTAAGCGTCCTAACCACTTGGCCATGCCGGGCCACCAGTATGTAGTCGTGGAAAACAAATATTTCTTACAACACGAACAACAAATAAGAAAGAGGGTGTTAAGATCACAGTTTCATTAACTACGTGTTTATTATAACTATCTGTAATAATAAAGTATCATATTAAATAATGTTTACTGAATTCTCTCATTTTAAAAAGGACATTTACCATTATTCATCAAGGGTTTAACACGTTTAGAAATAAAGTTCTACTTATTCTCCTACTAAGTACTCTTTTGCTTCACAGTGCACAGTATTCAAAAATGAAATAATTTTGAGCTAGAACACTTTATTCATTCTTCTAAAACATGCTTTAAGCCCAAAGATTGTTTGTTTGTTCTTTACTTTCAACTCTTAATCCATCTAACTCTTACGAGTTATAAAAAAGTTGAATACAAAAAGCGTCTTTCCAAGGAGGTCTGACACATTGAGGTTATTTATCAAATTATAAAGTTTGATCATATTGATTCTAATTGAGATAATGAATTATGAAAATTATTCCAAAGAGTTAACTGATAAGGTACTTCTATTTTCGTATCCTGTCACATTTCAAGGTTTACCTTCTTCTTCGGGGTTGTGTTACATCTCGCTCTTGTGTCACAAGTAGAAAGATGATAAAGAAATATAGTTAATTCAAATCAGAACATATAGTTGCTACTTTGGCTACGTATTGTAGTCGTTGTTTAGCTAATTTTGTCTGATTCTTAAAAAAAAAAAAAGAGAGTAACATATGAAGCATTCTTCGCTACGAGGTTTCGACTATATTGCTACAAATTAAATAGAAACTCTAGCATATATACTTTAAATAATCTCTATTATAATGTTAACAATACAATGACAGCAAAACACCATATTCTTTAGCTAAATTCATACTACTATTTTTTTAAGCAGACGCTCGAATTTACTATTTTACAAAAGGGCCGGACTCTCAGTGCTGGTCAAGTATTTTAAATTTAAGTTAATAACGATAAACACTAAACAATATCTTTATTTTCATTTGCAAGATGAGAAATCGCAGCCTTATTTAATATCTTGAACATGTAAACCACGATAACGACAACAAATGACGTATTTGTTTAAGTGAGATTTACGAAGTCACACAACATAAGCCATTCTTAAGGTCAGATATTTAGCATATAACTTATTATTGTTTGATGCTATTCAGAAAGCTTGGTTGTGAACAACAGACACGCCCTTATAAACGACTAAGCGTTTGAGGAAAACTCACCTAATGAAATTAGTTTGTCTTTGAAGTATGCTGAACATCGTTATATAAGCCAATATTAAATGTTGAATATGAACTGAACAGGTTTCAATAAGTTTTTCTTCCATGAACCTTATCTATATGGTCAACTAAGTGCATGTAACCAAAGAAACAAAAGTTCATTGTTTCATGCAGTGTTGTCTTGTCTGATTTGATGAAACGTAAAACGCACTTTCTAAAACGTGTTTCTATGTGTCAGTTAGTATAAGAGGTAAGAAATCTGACTAGCATACATGATATTATTCTTTACAAACTTGGGTTTACACGCTTTTATCCATAAACACCTACCTGACTAGGTTATTAAGTTTCATTTCCTATTACGTCAGCTCACATTACAACTGCTCAAAATACAAACAGTTGCTACAGTCCACCAGATAGAGTGATTTTGTGATGTATTGAAGTAATGTAGTACATACGACAAGTCCACCAGATAGAGTGACTTTGTGATGTATTGAAGTAATGTAGTATATATGACAATGTCGTATATACTACATTACTTCAATACATCACAAAGTCACCCTATCTGGTGGACATATCGTATATACTATATTGCTAAATGTATTGAAACAGAGCGCCATGGTGATTAGGGTGTTCGATTCGTAATATTTATACAGATTTGCCAGAAGATTACATACATATATTATGTTAAAGAATTGGCAGCACCTGAAAGGACTAAAAGAGACTAATTAGTCGTGTTTTGTATTTTTGACCAATGTCGAAATTTAGCTACTAGAAAATTCGTTTTCACCATCACACATACAAGTGTATGATAAAGGGAATTGTCTTATTTTGTTTGTCAGTACTAGGGAAGGTTAATCGTACTTTACAATAACGATGTTGCAGGTCCTGTGATGTTCTTGGAACTACTTCTCCATCATTTATTGTTTTTTAGACTGACAGCTATAATTACATCATTTTGCCAGACACCGCATTTCTCTTTGTAACGTTCTTCTGGGAAGGACAGGGATCTCAAACAATATATATATTGACAAACGTTCCACAGACCCTCCACTGTAGATGGGCGTTGGCTTCCAAAACCATTTTAAAACAAATCAAATGCACAGGCGTCTATGGGTGTGTGTCAGGTGATTTCACAGTTTTGTCGACAGAAAAAGGTATAGCATGAAAAACCAGTTTTATTCACCATGGTTTGTGTGATGTGACGCTTTATTTTGATGTAAACATGCCTTCTTGTCGCCCTGGCTATACAGTATCATGCTTGATTTTACATAAGTATATATCAATGTGATATCCTAATACTAAATGTAGTTCACTTTTCTCTTTAGCGTACACTTTATGAAGGCTAAATTTCCCATTATACAAGAAATTGCTAGCAACCATAAAACACGTTCTTTACTTTCTCCATGTAAATTTGTAGAGTATTTGTTTTCTTGTGGTTGGCATGAAATTCTCCGTTCCTTTTCACTGTCATTCAAATATACTTAGGTATTTTTTTCAATATTGCAAAAAAAATCAATTTTTTTATATAATGTATTTTTCTTTCTCTTTAACCAATGTGTCTTGGTGAGTTCTCTTATGTACTAGAAGCTTGTTATTCTCTACAAGGACAAGACCTTGGTAAATTATCCTATATACTAGTAGTTTGTTATTATTTACAAGGAAAGACCTTGGTGAATTATCCCATATACTAGTAGTTTGTTATTCTTTAGAAGGACAAGACCTTGGTGAATTATCCTATATACTAGTAGTTTGTTAATCTTTAGAAGGACAAGACCTTGGTGAATTATCCTATATACTAGTAGTTTGTTATTCTTTAGAAGGACAAGACCTTGGTGAATTATCCCATATACTAGTAGTTTGTTATTCTTTAGAAGGACAAGACCTTGGTGAATTATCCCATATACTAGTAGTTTGTTATTCTTTAGAAGGACAAGACCTTGGTGAATTATCTTATATATACTAGTAGTTTGACCAAGGTCTTGTCCTTCTAAAGAATAACAAACTACTAGTATATGGGATAATTCACCAAGGTCTTGTCCTTCTAAAGAATAAAAATTATCCTATATACTAGTAGTTTATTAATTTTTATAAGGACAAGACCTTGGTGAATTATCCTATATACTAGTAGTTTGTTATTCTTTAGAAGGACAAGACCTTGGTGAATTATCCTATATACTAGTAGTTTGTTATTATTTAGAAGGACAAGACCTTGGAGAGTTACCTCGTATACAGTTGATTTAGATATGGAATAGTTGTTAGCAATCAATTTCTGGTGAAGGAGGAAGAGGAGGAGGAATCATAATTCAAACGAGCTGTGAACTTTGACAGTATTAGCTACAATCTCGGGTCTTGTGCTATGCCGTTTTGATAACGCTTCTTTCTCCTATGGTATTTCTGTTCTTCCCTTGCTGCAGTCGTTCACTGTGTTCTAAGTAATCGTTATTGAAGTATACAAAATCATATCTTACTCACTAAGATGCCCTAATGTTTGACCTATTCTATCCTAGAATAAACGTAATTTTAGTATAATCTTTAATGTAATTAACTATTCAGAATGCCTTAGGTTGGCACAGCAAAAAAAAAAAACATATTTATCTGGTTCTCGTTTTTGAAGGACTTGTATTCAGATAATTAAATGTATGCTTTTGGATCACACAAAGATCTATGTTAATATCAAAATCCAATTTGTAATTATTTGAAAACTGATCTTCGAGCACATTAGATTATAGTGAATTTTATTCTGTTATTCAGGGTTAAATTTTTAAATAAAAATTATGCGGGATATTAAAAAAAATCATTAAAAAAGATAGGAGAAAAACTAAAATCCCCAAATGATTCTTCAAATGTTAAGGCAAACCATTTTTTTCTCGAACTCATCTTACCAAAGTAACCATGGCTACTACCTCGCCCTCCCTTGGGAAAGAAAGAGCAGCTTTGGTAGACAAGTAAAACGTTTACAATATAAACGAGTCAATGAAAATAATAAAACATAAATAGAGATTCTTCCTAAGAGTGTATCGATTATGTAGAAATACAAATATTATGCTATACTTTAAAATTGAGACAGCAAAGTACATTTATTTCAACCAGTATTTTAAGATGGTAAAAAAAACAATATATGATTTCAAACATATTACATCAGAAAATTTAGAAAAATTGAACTGAAACAAACAAAAAAAAACACTTCGCGGCTCAGCCTACGAAATAATGCCAATAATAATGATAAGAGATCAGTCATGTAAACCAGATTTTCCTGTTTCAGGGCTGTCAGTTGGTCTCTCTATTATTCCAGAAGAACTGAGTTCGGTAACGGTTACATCCCAGAAAAATTGTAACACATCAAATCTTTCATCAAGAAAATTGAAGAAGTAAAGGCCCAGAACAGCACTATAACGCGTCTGTTACAAAAAACTACAATTTTTATAATTAACTTGTACAAATAGGATCTAGACCTCTCACAATGAGATACCTACTGAATAACAAATAATTAGGAACCTGTAAATCTATTAACTTATACTGCGACTTCCGTTATTGTGTTTCATATAATAATGAGTAATAAAAAGACTGGGGTATCAAGTAATATTGCCATTGTAACAACATCATGGTAAAACAATTTTATAATTACGTTTTTGTGAAAATATATGTTTATTAGCCAGAAGCTCTTGCACCACGGCCAACCTTCACTATATACATCTTCAAGAAAAATCATAGGCATGAAGTACCATTTAAGTTACTCTAATTCTAATCATTACATTCCTGTTCCAGTCATGTGCTGAATCATACATTTACCTTGTAAAATCTTCTGGTAGATAATATTGTTGGCAATTCGAACCACCATAGGAAATACCACAGTTTTTCTTGTTGTCATTATTCTCGCCTGTGTTACGCCGTATTCAACTTTTATACACTAGTCTTTCTTCTTTCAGTGTTCGCTTTAAAGTGGGCGTATAAACTAGTGAAAACTAGTGTTTTTTTGCTCTCAATTCGTCATTTAGTAGTTTGGAAATTCACACAGACTAGGCTCTAGCTCCTCCACCTTGGGAGTGAGGGTGGTGGTGGAGCTTTTGTTGACTCTTCTTAGCGATTTAAAAACAACATATGATTTTTTAAAATTAATAATATGAGTTTTTAAACCGCTAGAGAGAATGGATTTAGGTTGGCCAAAGTCAAATTTGAGGGCACGTCCCACCCCGGCACCCTCCTTGGCCCCGTCCCTAAGTTCATATAATAATTAGGTTATTCAGCAGGGTTTTAACCAGAAATGAACTTCAACTTGAAATAGCTAAAATATTATTTTCCTATTTAAATTAAAATTAAAATAATGCACTGAAACAAACAAAATAGATATTCTCGGTTATGCAGATAATCAGATTCCTGTTTACACATCACTGATTGCAATGTATAAAATACAATGATAAAGACTTATACGAATCAATATAAAGCAAAGCATAAAACATTAAGTAAGTGAGTTCTACTAATGGACGTACAATAACGATCGAAGCTTTTTTAATGTATTCTACTTTGGAGGGAAATGGTTTTAACTACTTAAATGTAGAAAGTAAAATATACGAATTTTTGTAGGCACTGAAACCAGCGTTCTGAATAAATCCAATAACATGCACTTCTAAACTCTTTAGAACAGCAATACTTCAAATTTGATTTGCTCAGACTCTTTCAGTTGAAGTTCAATATTTTTTTTTAAATTTTAAATAAGGAATTGCAATTGATCTTGACAGGTGTAATGGCTTAATCTATCCATGTTGGATACTGGAAACAACGCTAGCTAAAGCCTCCTTTATAACTTTAAGTGTATATGCTGAAAGTGGACAAGAGAAATGAAAAATTGAATAGCCGCATTTGCATTTTTATTTCGATAGATTACTTTTAGCGTCAAATATCAAAATGTTACGATTTAGCTAAAATATGAGTGTGTGTGTTATGTTATAGTAAATCTACAGCGGGCTATTTGCTGTGCCCACCGAGGGGAATCAAACATCCTGAATTTAGCTTTGTAAATACAATGGCTTACCGCTGTCCCATCGGGGGATTCATGAAAACATGAGTGAAAATATCAAAGGTACTGCATACAGATACATATGCTATAAAGGTGGATGGAAGCAAAGTAAACATGGCATATCGAATGACAGGGAATAAAAGATAAAGCATGAAACAACCTAGTTGTTTATATGTGTTCTAAATATAGTTACATCCCATTATTTACGTAGTGTTAGTTTCACTAACAGTATAGATTAAACCGTTTAATATATATATATTAGTTTAGTATATGGATTTAGGACTAATCTAAGCTAGTCTAACCTCGTGATATATTTATTACTGGGGATTACGGCTGAAATTATTTACAACAACAGTGCTCAATTGATGAGTCATTGTATTCTATTCATTATAAGTCTTTATTCTATGACATTGTACGGTGAAGGTGAAAATCAAGTTTTTAAACTGCTTAGCCCCAAAGTTTCTAGGCTTATGTGCGCTAGATGCTTCTAATTTTGAAATGTTTGACTACAGGAAATACATTTAGTCAACACCATTCACTGCTAACACTTGGGCAACTCTTTGATTGACTGTCACAATACGATTCCCCTATAACTGAAAGGGCGAGCACATTTGGCGACGGATTTCGATTCTGCGACCTGCAGATTGCGAGTCGAGCTTCCTAACCACCAGGCCATGATGCCAAGTCCTAGATAGAAGGGAGGCAGCTAACTAATCAGTAACATCCATCGGTCATCGTAGCTTTTCACAAAAATTCAGCGAATGAAAAAACAAAAATCTTTTAGGTCTAGTCTACCAGTTCAACATTAGAAACAGTTAGCGCAGATAGCCCTTCTGTATATTTGTACAAATATACTTTCTAGTTGGTTAATTACAAGTAACTCTATCGATCAGTTTAACATATGCTTTTGTACTACAATTTTAGTCATTGTACTCTACAGTTTTAAGAAGTATTTAATTTATAGTGGCCTTGAATGAAAAAGGTTGACAATATACTGAAATTTTCACAAATAAACTATTCTAATCTTAGACTGTTAACGTCGATATAGAACAGATTAAATAGGCATTATTGTAGTTTCTCAAACTAACACGCTAACATTGGTAGGTATAAACTTTTAAGTTTATTAGTCAAGATTACACCACTACTGTTTTTTCTTAATTAATTTTCATGTCACTCCAATGTATATATGCTAAGGGCAATAATAACACTTCTACTAAAATAGCTGGTATTGCAGTTGGAAACATATTTTTTGCTAATTTATTGATTTTACCACAAAACCTTATGCCTTAAAGCTTCTCCATATTTTAACTTTTTTGTTATATACAAAAATGCACGAATTAGTACTACTACAAAATATACAATATTTATAGAGAACACGTCTGTATCCACACCTGAGAAAGCGGTGAGACAAAATCAGTATTCCTGCACAGAAAATTAGTGAAGGCCTGGCATGGCCAGGTGGTTAGGGCACTCGACTCGTAATCTGAGGGTCGCGGGTTCGAATCCCCGTCACACCAAACATGCTCGCCCTTTCAGCCGAGTTGGCGGTGGGTGGGGATGACTAGCTGCCTTCCCTCTAATCTTACACTGCTAAATTAGGGACGGCTAGCGCAGATAGCCCTCGTGTAGCTTTGCGCGAAATTCAAAAACAAATAAACAAAATTAGTGAAATAAATTTACATTAAATACACATTTTTCACTGTACTTATATTATTATATATTGTTTTAGCAAAAAAAAAAAAACATTAGTAAAATAATAACGAGGCACCCCTAACTACGGTACTGCATAAACGACGTATTGAAAAGGAATCAAAATAAATATTTGAACAACTGCTTTCATATCTCATATTTTTTTCCCATTGTCTAGAAATTTTCAATCTCAAATCACTTACTCTCAGAAATAACCACAACTTTAAATATGCCCATTATTAATACTCACACTTAGGTAATCTAATATTTATTACTCTTCTTTATACTACCTATCATTCATAATTTGTCCCAGTTTGTTAGTTCTGTTAAATTGTTTGACATAATTATCTTTTTATACTGATAATCATTATACATAATTAACCCTCCTAAAGCATCCAACAGCATTATTTCCTTAAAGCACCCGAAACCTTTACCTCCTTAGGGAGGAAAATTTATTTCTTAACTTATAAGAAATTATTAATTCTTCTAAGTTACTCGGCATTATTACTCTCTTAATTTACCTAATATCATTAACACTTTTAAGTTATCAAACACGATTGTTCTTTTAAAATATTCAGTATGATCACATAAACATTATAACACTTAACTAACTTTTCAATACAGATTTTGATTCCCCTCGATGTACAGAGTGCATATAGCCAATTTTGTAGTTTTACATTAAGAAGACAACAACAACTACTACTTAACTAACTAGAAATCACTGTCGCACTAAATTTATTGGATATCATTATTCTACTTAAAATACAGATATCATTATTTTATGTAACCAACTAAATATCATTATTCTATTTAAACTACAGATATCATTATTTTATTTAAGCTACTAGATATCGTTGTTCTGTTTAAGCTACTGGATATCATTGTTATATTTAAGCTACTATATAGATCATTAGTCTATTTAACGTAGTAGATATCATTATTCTGTTAAGATAGTAGATATATTTTTCTAATTAAGCTGTTAGATACGTTTATTCTATTTAAGCTACTAGAAATTATTACTCTATTTAAACTATTATATATCATTGTTCTATTTAAGCTACTAGATATCATTATTCTATTTAAACTACTAGATATCATTATTATATTTAAGATAGTAGATACCATTATTCTAGTTAAGCTAGTAGATATATTTTTTCTAATTAACCTGTTAGATACGGTTATTCTATTTAAGCTACTAGAAATTATTACTCTATTTAAACTATTATATATCATTGTTCTATTTAAGCTACTAGATATCATTATTCTATTTAAGATAGTAGATATCTTTTTCTACTTAAGCTGTTAGATACGTTTATCCTACTTAAGCTGTTAGATATCTTTTTCTACTTAAGCTGTTAGATACGTTTATCCTACTTAAGCTGTTAGATATCTTTTTCTACTTAAGCTGTTAGATACGTTTATTCTACTTAAGCTGTTAGATACGTTTATTCTACTTAAGTTGTTAGATACGTTTATTCTACTTAAGCTGTTATATACGTTTATTCTACTTAAGCTGTTAGATACGTTTATTCTATTTAAGGTACTATATATCATTTTTCTACTTAAACTACAAATATCATTATCTTATATAAGCTTCTAGATATCATTGTTCTGTTTAAGCTACTGTATATGATTTTTCTATTTAAGGTACTAGATATCATTGTTCTATTTAAACTACTAGATATCATTATTATATTTGAACTAGTAGATATCATTATTATATTTAAGATATTGAATATTATTTTTCTACTTAAGGTGTTAGATACGTTTATTCTATTTAAGCTACTAGAAATCATTATTCTATTTAAGCTACCATATATCGTTATTCTAGTTAAAATAGTAGATATCTTTTTTTCTAATTAAGCTGTTAGATACGTTTATTCTATTTAAGCTACTAGAAATCATTATTCTAGTTAAGATAGTAGATATCTTTTTTTCTAATTAAGCTGTTAGATACGTTTATTCTATTTAAGCTACTAGAAATCATTATTCTAGTTAAGA
>NW_013665831.1:291406-298786 GCF_000517525.1 Limulus polyphemus | reverse complement strand
TACAAAAGGTGAGTTTTTGACAACGTGTTTTCAAAGGTCATCACTGTTATTTTCAGACACTTGCTTACCTTCGTTAAAGCCATTTGAAGCGGCACCAATATACCTGAAAATGAATCGCATGCGCTACAATATAGATACAGTTCACCATCTTGAGTGTAACAAAACTTAAAGGTAATTATTTTCTTACGTGGTTTAATCTACTTTCAAATCACGGCGATCTATTTCAAGACATCAAGTTATGAGGGTTTACTTTGCACCAATGAAGAATAAAGCTTACCTGAGAATTCAGTATACTTGCAAAATATGACCTTTAACAAGTTTCATATTTATTATTATGATTATTGCAACCTCGGTGATAAATCCATACAATGATGTATATGTAATATTTTTCTAGTTTTGATTGTTTTCATAATATTAAGTAAGGGTACGTATTATAATCTAACCTTTTAATAAAAAAAACATTTGAAAAACATCGTTTGCCTTAACTAACATCTAATACAGTTATCGTCAGCTTTAGTTCATGTGAGCATATGGATGATCACCGTTGGAACGAGAATGCAGGAACGAAAATAGGCTTGTTTTTTTTACAAGAAAATAGGTCATTTCTATTACTTTAGAATGTTTTTTGTGAGGCCTTCTGACATCTTATGGAGGTTAAAAACCTGCTTCAATGAGGTAGAACTTTCGCATATCACTTGTTGTTGGCTTTTGCAGAGAGACATGACAAATCCTTAATCATAGGGTAAGTCAAATAAAATAAACTGAGTTAGACATCCTCTCAGTTGACCAAAATGATGTGTTTAAGGGTGCCATTCTTGAAAACACACATAGAATATAAATTATTATTATTTATTCATACCTATATGAAATATATATATTTTTATTTACTTTATCTGTTTTTTTCGTAGTGATTTTCGAGCTCGCTTATATGATAAAATCAGAATAAAAACGAGAAGTAATCCTCATAATCCGCGGCACTTGAAATTATTTTAGGTAAGAATAGAATAAATTAATCTATGAAAACTTTTCCCCTTTTTTATTAGCTATGTTTTTTGTGCCCCAGCAATACCAAGCGTGGGGCGCGCGTATTCAAGATTCGATTTTATTACTCATCGGGATCTCTATCACCCTACCCTCAAATTGAAATTCTTTTAAGCAGGATTAGAGTAAATTAATCTATGTGACCTTAGGCGTGGTCAATACAACAATCGAAAGGGTTTGACCGCCTGAGTTCAAAACTGTAATTAGATCTCAATTCAGTCAGGAGTTGACGGAGCTATGAGCTAAAAGTTTGTACTTAAAAAAAAAAGAAAAAAAAACCCAAAGCCGTTGTATGAGCCGCTCGGCCGCGACTAAATATATGCCTTAACTGTGAGACAAGTGCTTGTCCTGCTTGTTTCATAGATTCATTGTGTCCTATAAAATAAGCTGTGGATTTATTTAATACATTCGTTTAAATTGGTATCTAAACTTCGCAGTAAGAACCATTTTACTAGTCTTTGGCATATTTTTTATCATCTGCTTTAAGAGGTCTACGTTTTCCAGTTCTAATTCCAGCTTTAAATAAAAAATCAAGCTTAACAGCTAGTATAGAGCAGCTTTTTATTTTATTTTATTTATTTTAGGAATTTAGTCTGTCTCGTCTTCGTTACTATAATCAGAAACGTTAAGGGCGGTAATAGATTGACATAGCAAAAACGTTAAAGCAGTTATAATGAAATTCGATACATGATTAATTACATTTCTCGCTGATTTGTCTTAATTAAGAGGTGTTAGCCCATTAAAAAGATCGTTTGAAAATACTTAGAATCACAAAAGCACTTGTTTTTGGTATAAAGCAAATTACTTGAGTACTTCATCATTATATAAGAAGTAACTTTATTTTGAAATAAAAATTACAATATAGATCAAGCCTGAAAAATAATATTTTTACTCCGTATTTTCAAAATACTAGTATAAATTTACAGAAGAGAAGTACAACTTTGGAGCAGTATGACGTCACTGTAGTGTGAAATATGTTATTTCTTCCGAATTTAGACAATGTCATAAGAATTATCCATCATTTTACTCTTACAAGTAGTTTTGTATAAACAACGAACTATCTTAGTTATCTTGTTGAACTTCATATTTGGTGTGGAGACGTGTAATAGTTTGATATGACATACACATACGTCTATATATGTGCATGTTTATAACGAAGACATAGATATTGCCAACACTTCTGCTTTCTAAAGAGCCTTTAAACAGTATTTCTTATGTATCAGTTCTTACAAACTCAGTTGTTGCATGTATATATAAATACATATTATGCATTTTCAGGTGAAGTGTTTTAAATGCAATAAGTATAGAGAGCAGTATCCTGTTTTATTTCGGAAACTACACAAATTTCGTGCTTCCGACAAACGACGTTCTGTTACAAGTATAATCTTGTATCACTGTTTGCAGACAAAGTCTTGGTTTCTGATAGTTAAAAAAATAAATTAAATAAAACACCCTATAAGATTTTTTGGGGGTATTCGCTCAGACCTACTCAAGAACTATCTGCATAGCTGCTCCTAATTCGGAGTTGGTAGACTTGAGGGAAGAGAGTTAGTCAACAGCACCCATCAACAACGCTGGGCTACTCGTGTCTGACCGAACAGCGGTATATGACCATCATTTTTAAAACACATCCATGATCCCAATGTGCGGAGCGTAATTTTATTCTGATTTTGTTTTTTGGCGGTAAAGGAATGCGAACACAGATATGTATGTCTATACACTGACACACGAAACATTTAGCTAGTTTTAAACGGTGTCCTAAAATATTGAGTTCGTAATTTTGTAAGCTTGCAAGTTAAAACAAGAAACATTTATGTGAAATAATTCAATATACAATTTGTGATCATAACCATAAGTTTTTCGCTGACTTTCTGGGCCAGGTGTGGAATTAATCATCGGATTCTCAGAATAAACTTGTTAACCAGTGACGTACCTAATTTATTCTGTCTAATTCTAGGTCATCGAATAGATTAGGGTGATATTTGCTAAACCTTTACCTGCAGCACTTGGCTTCGAACGGCTTTTATTTCCCTCTCCACTAATTTCAATATATCAAATGAGAAAATCGATTTTTTAAAGCAACAGATATAATATGAATGACTATCTCTTAATTAGCGTTGATAGATCACAGAATATTTTTTAAAAGTTTGTATATTTTTCAAAGACATCTAGAGCTTTCGATGTAACAACTCAACAAAAAATAATGTGGTCGTCCTTCATCTTTAATTTCCTGTGTTCAACCTGTACCTTTAGTATATTCATTTTATATTCTAGTGAAGTTTCTGTTTATCCCCTTGATATGACCCATTTGTTTAAATGTTATCCTACACATTTATATTAGCATATCCCTATAATATGTCACATTTGTTTAAATGTCTACACATTTAGTTTAGTGTATCCCTATAATGTGAAAAACATGTTTAAATGTTATTCTAAACATTTATTTAGTATATCCAAATAATGTGATGTACTGATTTAAATGTTATCCTATACATTTATTTTAGTATATCCTCATAATGTGACGCACTTGTTTAAATGCTATCATTTATATTTACTTTTTTGTTTATCCCCATAATACGACCCCACTTGTTTAAATGCTATCCTACACATTTATTGTAGTATATCTACATAATGTGACGCACTTCTTTAAAGGCTATTCTTTATACCTGTTTTTTTTTATCCCCATAATGTAACACTTGTTTAAAATTTACCCTACACATTTATTTTAGTATATCCCCACATTATGTGACACACTTGTTCTAAATGTTATCTTACACACTTAGATATATAACCATAATGTGATGCACTGGTTTAGATGTTATCCTACACATTTATTTTAGTATATCCCCATAATGCGACACACTTGTTTAAGTGTTATCCTACACATTTATTTTGATTTATAAAGTATAGAGTAATCTTGTTGAAAATAGCCATATGCAATATTTCAGATAATACACAAACATTCAAAATCATAATACGTACTTCTATGAAAGAATGCGCCATCAAAGTGCCTTTATAAACAAAATTTAAATAAATTAATTGTCTATAAATAGTATGTATTAAATTAACACAATAAATCGGGTAATATTTTTTTCGTTATACTTTTATCAGCATAATCTTTTCCTCCCTATCTTAATACTGAAGGTGATGTTAGCATACTTAGCAATACGTTTCGTATTGATCTGAAAGCGTGACAAACAATGTCTGATCATTACGGGCACTCTGTAGTACTCGTAAATATCTTACTTTATTCTAAGTTAAATCTTTTTAGGGCTAATCCTAATGACTTTTTTTTTCTAGAACACACAAGAAGATGTTGAAAATAAGAAAAAGAAACTTGCAAATGCATTTTTTTACCACTTGATAGTAACGGATCACTGATACTAAATTAGGTTGTATAAACGGTAATAGCACCTTCTATTCCTATAATAATGTATTTACGCTTTTTCATTATTTAATAAATGTTGTCCTTGAAATATTAATTTAATAAATAAATAATGTGTCTGTGTGTCTCTAACTCTTCCTTCCACTGGTGCTTGCTCCAGGCTAATGTCTCTCCAGGCTCACACACGTTTTTAGCTAACATCAGCATATTTGTTTGTTTTAGAATTTTCACGCGATTTTATTATGTAACAGTCTAGTTGCAACTGATTCATCAGGCGGAAAACGAATCTTATAATAAATATTAAAAACACGGTAATATCAAAAACATCTGTAATACGGACGTTTCTGAACTTTCTTAAATTCCATCATCAGCGTTAATATCTCAAAAAAGTTAATTCATAATATTCGAACTAAAAAAAACAACATTAACGAGTTTTCGTATTCATTCGGAAGTTTAGAAAGAACAGATTTGAACGGTCATAATAAAACGTGCGGCATACACATGTTTAATAAACAACATTGTTAAGATAAACTATTATAGAGGAAAGCTTAAGTATAAGTGTATAAAATAATAATAAATATCAAATGAAACAATGAAAATCTGGAATTAATTACATTAATGACAACAAGGAGGAGTTAACGTTATTATTTAGTGTTGGGGAATAATTGATAACGGAGAGGCTTTCTTTAATAAAGAGTTCGTTTTATCGAACATTCCATTATATTGTTACCTTTTAAATCTGTTCTTTCTAAACTACCTATTGAATACGAAAACTCGTTCAATGCTACTGTTATTTTTTGTAGTTCGAATATTATGAACTAACTTTTTTTTAGATATTAACGCTAATCATGGAATTCAAGAAACTCCCGAAACGTTCATATTAAAGATGTTTTTGGTATTACCATGTTTTTATTATAACAGTTCATTATTTTGAACTGATAGACTGACAAGTAAACAGCTCCTACCGCTATCTCAATATTAGAATTTGATCATTACTCTAATAACACACCCACGGCCCTTAAAATGTTTTCTATGGAAACTCTATAAATAATTCTATAGATTTTATATAGAAACGACAAATGAAGTTTGTATAGAAAGTCTAAAAGGATGTCATTAGAAAGTCTGTAGAAAAAAATGACTTCTTTTTTTCTATACACCCTTATGGAAGGTTGTCTATAGAAATTGTATACAGGTTTTAATAGAATTCTATAAGAAGTTCGTTAGCAAGCCCACACATTTCTATAGAAAATTAGGTGAATTAGGACATTATTATTATAATGTTTTTTGACTTGTAAATTGTGGACAAACATCTCTTTGATCAATCAATTACAAAATGTTATAAGAAATCTACATAGGAAGTCTTGTAGGGAGGACATATTCTAGTGACATATTTTACACTATATATATATATATAGGTAACAATAATTTTGTTTGTTTGTAGTTAAGCACAAAACTCCACAATGTGCTCTCTGTGCTGTGCCTACTACGGGTATCTAGCATTATAAATCCGCATACTTTCCGCTGTGTGACTAGGAGGCAAATGTTTCAAGACTTACAAGCTTCTATGAAAATTAATGAAATTATAAGATCGTTTTTCCGATACTGTATTGCACAAAATAAAGTAAATATCAGATATGGTGAAAATATCTTACAGCAAATAAATCTGTTAGCACCCTGTTTTGTTTTGCAAATTTCGGGGATGTTAGAAGCGTCTACATGTGTACTGAGGGTTAACAACAAGTTATGTTTCAGATACACGTGACTGAGCTAGCTTGTATACTTTCATATTTATATTAAACAAATAAGAATGTTACTCTCTATGCTAAATTAATAAGAAATGATCCAAACATAATAAGTAAACGTAAACTATAATCAGAACGAAACTGTAACTTATAACTTAATGATGCCTGTTCCATATAAGCAAATAATGAGTAATAAGTATATAATGCATAAATATAGCAATTATTGTTTTTTTGGTTGTTTTTTTTTCAAACGCATAGTTTGTAATTAACAGGACGATATTTCTTTTCTTAATACTGATTAGATATATGACCTTTTATAAATTATATGAATAAAACTTTCATGAATGTTATTTATTCATATGTTATGATTGTGAGGTTACTTATGATTTCTGGAAAACTCCCAAATTTAATTTTTCACTTAATATGTAAATTAACCATGTAAAGTATGGAGTACGTTTTTTCAGCAAAAGGACTTAAACCATTCAAATATATTATTGAGCATCAATCTCTGTGAGGTTTTAAAAGAAGCTATCAACGGTAAGACAAACAAATATAATGATTTTTGTCAGAGAATCACAAAATGTTAAGCTATTCACACAATAAACACAATAAATAGCTAATAAAATTCTCATGAAATCAACACATGAAACCGGTCAAACTATAATGTAATTAAAAAATAGTAGAATTATAATAGAACCTTACTTTTCACCTCATAAAATAAATAATCTTGTCAGTGTTGCGTTGATGACGTTCCTTGTACTTGTTTAATTAAAAAGGTACATTGATAGCTCGCTTGTGGGTATCTAATAAGGACTTCTAGCGGTAAAGACCCACTTCTTTCTATATCCACTCGGCTGTATGTTTCAACGTGTTGAATCGATTTATCTAAAGTTAAGATAAGCCTGTAACTTGTTGTCATTTAGTATAATAAAATATATCCACTAGCTTAAATAGAATAAACGTATCTAACACCTTAATTATAAAAAAAGATATCTACTATATTAACTAGAATAATGATATATATAGTAGCTTAAATAGAATAAACGTATCTAACACCTTAAGTAGAAAAAATATATCCAATATCTTAAATAGAATAATAATATCTACTAGTTCAAATAGAATAATTCTATCTACGAGTTCAAATATAATAATGATATCTAGTAGCTTAAATAGAACAATGATATATAGTACCTTAAATAGAACAATGATATA
>NW_013665831.1:284712-290480 GCF_000517525.1 Limulus polyphemus | reverse complement strand
TGCGATTCATTTTCAGGTATATTGGTGCCGCTTCAAATGGCTTTAACGAAGGTAAGCAAGTGTCTGAAAATAACAGTGATGACCTTTGAAAACACGTTGTCAAAAACTCACCTTTTGTAGAATCTTTGTAAGGCTTAAACTTTGAAACGCATGTCTTTTTTTTAAATTAACAGTGTCTAGAGCTAAAGGAGAAGACGTATCTGCTGTTGAAGTGGAGGATTTGGAAATCAAAGGAGCGCTGCCAACCATAACTGTGCGTGGGTTTTTAAATTTCCGAACTACGGTTGACAACACTGTTATTGTGTTCACGCCTGCTAAATCTGATAATACAGATAACTTACCGTCCTCTTCCCGGACTACTCCTTCATCATCTCTGGCAACCACAGTAACTGATAATACAGAAAACTCAGAAATACAGGATTTGGAGTACACTCAAACACCTGGAATATTCATATCAGGTCAAGACCTGGAAAATGCAGTAAAAGATTCGTATAGTCCTAAACCAGGACATAACCTTGTTCCTTCGTTAGATGACGCATACACTGGACTCAGTCAGAGATTTACTCCTGAACGCTCTAAGAAGGTGCACTCTTCAAGCACACAGGTCACGTCTACTGTTGCACAGCACAGTACTCCTTCTTTACCACAGTATCCTACTGGTTTGGTAACAGTGTTAACAGAAAAAACTATACTAAGCGAGACTACAATTTTTTACGAGACCAGCGTCATCGGTACTTTCATTGATGGAAAGTACGCCCAAATTTTGAAGAGTACTTCCCAAACAAGTTCTTCATCATCAAGTAGCTCCAAACATTCGACAACAGTCCGAAGTGATGTAAAACCTTCTCCATCGAAAGTCTTACAGCTTACACCCAGCGGCGCTACGTTAGTGGTGAATAACAGCACATCTCAGCTCACAAGTTCGAAGCCAATTTCTACGACAGAATCTCATCAACTAGTTGAGCATGCAGAAATAAGGCAGAATAATTTTGACAGGAAAAAGGGCTACGATGACGTCAGTAACACTGATCTTCAGTCTTCCTTTAAGTTCTTGAACGCTGACCCTGAACAGTCAAGAAGTCCCACACAGATCCTGGAGGCTCGACGTTCAAGTACCTCTAGTAGGCAGAAATTTCATCTAACCTCATCCAAAGACATAAGCGAAAAAAATACTCTCCTTAGTGTACGAAGTTTGAGAAGGCCAACAGAGAGATTTCGTTATGTACCACGGCAAAGGAATACACATACCGTAAGTGAATTAAACAACACAATTAATTTCATATATGTGAGTGTGTTTGTTTGTTCATTTATATATATACAAATAGAAAAGATGTTCAGTTACATTCGTATAAAAGCTAAGTAAATATATAGTTATGAGATGATTTCCTCCATTGTCCTGTATTTTTGTTGTTCTAAGTTGTTTTCAACTAAAAATGTTTATGTTAAAATTTTGGTTTTAGGTTCAGTTAAACCGATTCAAAGTGAAGCTGAATAGTCGCCCTGATGAGCTTCTAGAAGAGGACAATCTAGCAACAGATGAAGAGAAAGAGACAGAAAAAGACGAGAATGGTGCTGATGATGGTACTTTGATTTCTGTGGACCCAGCACGTGTCATTTATGAATTAGCAACTATTACCAGTGAGGTTACATTACACGTAGGTCGTCGCAAGTCTGTGCGAACTTTGACTATTACGACTTCTCTTCAACGTACACTAGAACCTTCTGAGCTAGCATCCTATGAACTTGATGCTTCAGAAGTGGCTGATAGAAACAAAGCAATAGTGTCAACAGACGGCTCTTCATACTACGTGATTTCACGTACCTACTCCATCACTGAACACACCTTACGCACTTCGTTGGTTCCTGCTTTGAATGTGGAATATACTACTATGCATACAGTCACCGAAAGCTTCTTTATACGGAAGATCATTACAGCTTATCGCACTTTACCGGCAAATGACTTTTTTCTGCTAAAAGAGACATTGGAATCAGATGTTGGACAATTTTTTAACTCCAGTGTAGAAGATGATTTTCAGGATGATACGTTTCCACTTCAGTCGACATCCCAACAACAAATGTTTCAAACACCACTTCCAAACTCTCCCCTTCTTCAGACATCTAACTTGGATTCGTCAATGCTTTCGCTTTTAAGTTCAAGAAACCTGCCCTTACAGATTTCCAATCCTTTGCTCTCAATAGGGGCTGCATTAAACCAAAATCCGCTTGCAGCTATGTATCTAGGCTTGCAACAGCTGAATCGTCAAGTAACTATGTATTCCACAGTTACAAAGGCAACGTCTTATGTAACTACTGATACTGTGTATAGCACAAAGGTTATTAGGTTCTACGACGGTCGAATTACACGTTCCAGGACCTTGTCTGAATCTCTCTCCACTAAAATTCGTACAATTACAACGTTGACTACAGCTGTTCAGCCTATTATAAACAACCAAGCAGCTCAGCAACAAAAACAGTTGCAACAGCTGATTGGTACTAAACTCCAATATAGCATAGTGACGTCGTCATATACGACTATCACTACAGCTACCAGTACTAGTACTCGCATATACACACTAATTTACAATGCTTTTAGCACCAAATATCGTACTGTAACCAGTACCAGCCCTTATGAGACAACTATTACTACTTATAGTACCTCTGAAATTCCAATTTCTGCCACTACTCAACCTAGTGGTGGATCTCAATATTATAAGTAGTTTCATTGATAATGTGTATCTCAGGTGTTCAAATTATCCTGGAACCGCATACAGTGATTGATAATATTTTTGTAAATGCTCATGAACGTTTATTTCAAGATGGGTCTCACTCTTGATTAGTTGTTTAAACAAGAAAATTTCTCGTGATTAAAGGTGAAATATGTACAGACAGAGAGTATTATAAAGCGTATAGCGAATTTTCAGAGATAGTTGTTTTGAACTTGTTTGTTTGTTGAATATTATGTTTTTATAATGTTACTATGTTTTTAAATATTGCTCACTATCTGATAATTCTAAAAACTGCTTAAGCTGATCACAACCTATTTAATGCACCAATGCATGATTTAAGTTAACATAACATTAAAGGACAACGTGGGACCTTTAGATCCATCTAGGTTCTGTTATTCATTAAATTAAATTAAACCAAAACACCACCTTAAAGCTGGCCCTTATCATTCAAATAATAATCAAGCTTTCTCTTATGGTATCTTAAATTAAATGCATCCACCAGATCTGAAGGCATCTGTTCTAAGCCAACCATCCGGTTAAAAAAATATAGCTGTCTTTGCTGAAGATGACTTCTTTCCTGCCAAAATTTATATTTGTGTCTCATAGTCTTACTATTCTTACCATTAAATATGAAAAAATATGAGGAATCAACATTATCAATTCCCTTAACAATCTTAAATATCTCATTCAGATCCCTCTCTAACTCTTCTTTATTTCAAAAGAAAACAAGTTCAGAGGTCTTAACCGATCCACAAATGATAACATTTCCATCCCTAGTAGCTCTTCACTGAATCCTTTCCAACAGTTCAATGTTCTTTCTAAGAGGCAAGGAGCCCAAGACTGAACAGATCACAAACTTTGGAAATGTAGCCTAACAATGGACCAATACAATATCTTTAGACTTGTATTTGATGATTTTGTAGATACAAATTGAGATCCCATTTGCCCTGCCACTAGCAACAGCACATTGCATGGATAGCTTAAGAGACTGATCAAACAGAACACCAAGATATTTTTTCCCATAACACTGCTAATGTTATTCCCATCAAAATTATATTTATAATTCAAATTGTGATATCCCACATTGCATATAATTAAAACTCATTTGCCATTTATCCACCTAACTCACTAAATAATTCAAATCCTTTTGTAAGGCAATAGCAGCCTTCTCACAGCTAGCAACATCCAAAACTTTAATGTCATCAGTAAATGGAAATAATATTTTGACCATTCATTCATGTATGTCATTGATGTAAATCAAAACGCGCAAAAGTCCTAACAGTGAACCCTCTCGTGACGATAATAGAATTTGACTGAGCCCCATTTATGATAATACACTGCTTTTTTCCATTAGTAAAACACGTTTTCCCCAAGTGAAACCACGCTGACTATCCAACAAAATTTTAAACTTTGTTAAATGACTTTGCAAAGCCTCTTTTATCAGACTCAAAAGTGTTTCCCACCATTAATGTAAGACTAATAGAGCTGTAGTTACTGGAACAATTTTTATCATTTCTCTTGAAAAGATGGCTAACATTTGCCAACTTCTAATCTTCTGGCATCTGCTCTAATATTCAACGACTTGAAAATAATAATAGCAAGTGGCTCACATGTCCAATCTTTAATCCTTTTCAAAACCTTTCGGTAAATATTATCTGGCCCACATTTTTTATTAACAAGATCAGAATTAATGTGATCACCTTTGTCAACTTTTTTTCCATCCAGCAACTGTTCAGGATGAAGGATATTGCTTAAATCTTCATTAGTAGCAATTTGAGAAAAAGTATTATTCAATACTTCAACTATCCTATAATCATCTGATATTAGTCTTCCGGTATCATTCCTCAAAGGCCCTACTCCCATCCTAACACTTTGCTTACCCTTAATATTTTTGAAATCCTTACTATTAATTTTTACATTTTCAGCTAACCTTTTATCACATAGTTTTTATTTTTATTTTCTAACTTTCATTTGATTAACTTTCTTAATCTTTTATTGTCCTCTAAATCTCTCATCATGCAGTGAATTTAAACTTCTTATATTTATAATGCTTTTATTTAATTTTATCCTTTGTGAGCAAATCTGGCTTTTGACTTGCCGCTACTGATTTTGGTCTGTAAGAAAATATGCCTATTTTGAATATTTTAGAAATTACTTTAAAGATTTTTCCATATTTTATCGGTATCCACTAGCTCACTTCACAGCGTATAATTCTGGTCTCATATTTTCAAAATTAGGAACCAAAATCCCATTATTCCTTATCTCCATATGCAACAAAACAACAAATCTTATCTAGCAATGATAACTTGCACCCAGATGTTCCCCAACCTCTACCCTATCAACCATTTCTTTTAAGAAGATAATAATAAATCTAATCGAGCAATGATAACTTGCACCCAGATGTTCCCCAACATCTACCTAATCAACCAATTCTTTTAAGAAGATAATAATAAATCTAATCGAGCAATAATAACTTGCACCCATATGTTCCCCAACCTCTACCCAATCAACCATTTCTTTTAAAATGATAGCAATAAATCTAAAATAGTCCTGCTCCTCGTAGGTTCCCTCATCAATTGTTGAAGAAAACCATCTTGAACCGTTCAAAAAACATCTCTCACTCATGATTTGACTAACATTTCCCAAACTATATGCCTGAAAATAAAATATTTTACAATTATAACCTTCAATAGAATTAGAAGTTTACTGTTCTCCTGCGAATGAGTAAGTGAACTAATGGAAACATGAGGAGACTATTTACATCTGATCATTTTACTTTGTTTATTTTATGTATTATTAAACTGTTATAGTAAATCAGACACTAATGCATCAAATAAATTGTTATCAAGTTAACCACTAAGCAGCACGAAGATTCCTTAATTAATGAATTCTATAAACTCTTAATTTTTAAACACACTTATTGAATTTACATTTCCAGCTTTTATTAATACAACCCAACTAGTAATTCTGAAACTGTACAATGGTTTTCAAGATCGATTGATTTTATATATATATATATATATATATATATATATATATATA
>NW_013665831.1:280434-284362 GCF_000517525.1 Limulus polyphemus | reverse complement strand
ATATATATATATATATATATATATATATATATACCTTAAAACTATAAAAAATTATAACTGTACTGAAAATTTTGTAAAGTCAAATGCAGAATTAAAACATTTGTAAAGTAAAACAGGTTTATTCTGGTTTGTCAACTTAATGAATATTTCTCACACAATGTGTGGAATTGACCATTCATTTGTGAAAGCCAAAAGGTTTCTAAATTCCAGCACTTCTTCGAGTTTTTTTTTTACTGGTTTTTTTATTAGTATACAAAACTGATCGATTTGAAATTACTTCATGATGAAAATATACTTAAGATACGAAACGAAACATATGGGTTTGATGATGACACATCAATATTTATTTAAAAGTGAGGTTTTTTTACTTCAGAATGATACAAAATCTATAGTTAATAAGTTCAATATTTCTGGCATACCAAATTTTTTGTTTACTTTTCGGAACATTTATTTATTTTACTCTTTAAAGGAGGATATATAGCTGCACTTTAAAAGTAAACCGTATACGAGGTTTTGTTTCGCTTTAATATTATGTAAATAAAAGCTGATCGACAGACCAACACTAAAACTTCACTCACATGTATCTTAAACATTTAAAACGTGTATCTGCTAACTAGATCACCCTTCAGACGTTTTTAAACCATTTCAATAAGTCGTTTGAAATTTTCAGCAAAACTAAAGAGTGGTTATGAAACCACTAAGCATTAGCTCTACTGACATGTAATTTCTTACGTTGTCATTCTTCTAACCTCGATTGGACTAGGCTTAAACTTTAGGATTTACGACTTAATATATGATAACCTTATTGTTATTCTATTCTGGTCCCTTCTCATAGCCACATTTCAGGAGATAAGGAATAACTTTAAGGATTGAATTTTTTGGTTCGAATACTGAATTTGGATCATTTCCACAGTTTTTGCATGAACTGGGGTACTATTTTTATTAACTTCCTCTTTAAACCAGTTTAAAGAAATTAAAACGATAAGATCGATTGCTATGGTGTGAACGCCTTTTCTAAGATGGCGAAACATGGTTATAATTCGTTATACTTTTCATACGACATTATTATTAGGCCTGTTATATTTTTAACACTACATTTACCAGCTTGGAAAAGGCGTTCACAGCATCAGGACTAAATAAGCTTGTATATAAAAGTGTTCTCATGACGAATGGGGGAGGGAATGTAGTGTTCGGAACACTTTTATATAAGCCTGTTTGTTACAACAACATATCATGATTAAAATACTATTATACAACCTTCTTCTTGAAAACCCAAATTACTGAACCAATAATGCAGTGTTTGAAATGTAATAGGCGTAACAGTAATGTCTTACGAGAATTATTATTAGATAACATTTATTTCCGTTTAACTGTCACACAATACTTAAATACATACAAGGCCTCTAAAACCTTCTTGAATGAGGGTATTACCTCACTTAATTAAAATATATATCATAAGAAATTTTAAAGCATTTTTGAAAATATACCCCTTCAATAAAATAGTTTTACCGCGTACATTCTCATAAGAATTAAGAACAAAGATACTTTGAAGCTTTACAATGAAACATTTAGCTAACGTAAAATTTATTTGTTTGTAATTAAGCACAAAGCTACACAATGGGCTATCTGTGCTCTGCCCACCACAGGTATCGAAACCCGGATTCTAGCGTTGTAAGTCCGCAGACATACCGCTGTGCCACTGGGGGGCACTAAGGTAAAAAGAAACATCATTCCACTCTCCCTGAATGAATTAACTACAATTACCAAATAAAACTTCTGAAAACATTTATGCCAAAATATTTTTTTATAAATTTATAGTTAACTTTGAAAAAATGGAATAACATTTTAACATCAATATATCTTAGTTTGCTCATCTTATGCTTAGAATTTAACTTATCAAGTACTACACAATTTCATTCAACATAGTGACTTTTTTGTAGCAATTAAAATATTTTATTCGTTTCTTTGTGGGTAGCCTTTAAATCCCAGGAATAACTTATAAACCACATACTTAAATGTACTGAGTAGTGGTGTAGCCTTTAGATAAAGTGACAATTACTCTTATGATCATTTTAAACCATTTCTCGTGACAATTGTGACCCAAAGTGAGTAACACAGAAAGTGGCGTTTATGTTGTGATTACATTTATAACTACATATATATTTCATCTATCAAACCAGGTATTTACAGTATCTACTCTTCAACAGTATATTTGTTTTTAATCATTCACGAAAGAGCAAATACGTAAAACATATTATGCATAAAACACCTTTAATGTATGTTGAACGGCTCTCGCTTTCTGTCGGCCATTCAACCCTTGACACACTTGTTTTTCTCTATTTGTCCTGACCAAACCAGGTCAACTTTAAATCTACCTCTGACTCGCACGCAAGATGGAGATTATTAATTCTTATAAAAGGTTTACTTTCACTACTATAAGTAGTATGCACTCATCAAATGCAAGTTGCATTAGGTAAAGTATAGTATTTTTTGCATTTTTACTCTTTCTGTGGACTACTTGAGTTGAATAACCAAAAGCGTTAGTGTTTTGAATTGTATTTTAACTCACAACTCTGAATAGGATTTGAAGAATTTATACTAATTTGTTATTCTGAATTTATCGGCTACCAAACTGTTTAAAATATTAAGAATAAATACGAATCCCAGTCAATCATTTCATTCACCGGTTGTTGCTGGGCTATACCGGAGCTGGCGAATTACCCTGTCCCTCAGTAACTCCGATCAAGGGTAAATCGAAATAACAAGCTAAGCTTCATGTAGGCTTGGATGCTGAATAATTCAGAAATATGGATTCTTAGCATTATTCTATATGATCCTACATTATCACATAGTCATATATCATTTAGACGAAGACAAATGTTCCAAATATTGGTTGTAAAACATGTTCGGTATCGTTGTAAAGTCTCACAGGGCAACACAGGTAATATTATTTTCGTACAAAATACATGTGACGAGTCAGTGTTGCACCAGTCGCAATAAAAATGTATAAAGAAAAAATATCTCTAAATATAAAAGTTATTACTTTACATAGAAAATAATATTCCTACATTACTGACTTCCCCACTTTGTCTATCGAAAGCTTGGTATTTGAACAGAAGCTCAGCTTTCATCATTATACCTTTCCTTTAGTTAAATTTTCCATTAGAGTAACATATTAAGACTGGAAATTCTGGTTCTATTTGTTTTTCTTTGCCAGTGAGGAAGCCAGTAATTTAGGGA
Organism: Limulus polyphemus; assembly: GCF_000517525.1. Taxonomy (NCBI): domain Eukaryota; kingdom Metazoa; phylum Arthropoda; class Merostomata; order Xiphosura; family Limulidae; genus Limulus; species Limulus polyphemus. Next base: position 281,122 of record NW_013665831.1, on the reverse strand, counting down.
TTTTATTCTCCGTGTAAAGTCAAGACAACTTAGTCTGCTATGTAATATTAGCCGATCAAGTGATATGTTCACTTTCATCCCTATCTTGTTTAGTTCCTTTTTTTACAATTTCAGTAGCCAATCCTACATAACTTTTTATTTAGCAATATTTTCCCCCTTATACTCGTTTGTTTACTTTTTTATAAGATGGCGTACGTGGGCTACTAGGTTATAGAAATTATTCTAAAGCTTTATAAACCTTGGATATAATAATAATAAAATAGGTTGTAAAATATCGTGAAGACTATTTTGCTCTCTCGGATGATGATAAAATTATATTAACTGCTAGTACTAGGTAGGTGCTAGGCCTGTTGATGAAAGATAATGATGAACGAAAATAAAAAATCTCGCTTTTGGCTATTCGCCAGTTTTCGATTTTGGGACGCTCTGGATATCTGAAAAGCAGCATATACCCTGGAGATAGAGCGACTATGCCAGATAGCTCTTCATATCTAGCTTCTGATGAACTGTAGAGAAGAAAATCCAGATGACTTTTCTATTGCTTTAATACAGGCGTCCATGCCATCACTACATATAGAGTTATAGCACACTTTCCGATAAGTGAGTTAGTGTAGAATAGTGTTATCCAAATTGGTACTGTATAACATAGTACATATACATGTATGTAATATAAAGTGTATATATACAC
>NW_013665831.1:269021-279445 GCF_000517525.1 Limulus polyphemus | reverse complement strand
AACTAGATAATAAAATAACTATAACTAATAAAAACTAGTAACACAACTATAAGTAAAAATAACGAACAAGAGACTAAAAATGGTAAAATAACTAGAAATATTTAAACTGATGAGAACTAGATAATAAAATAACTATAACTAATAAAAACTAGTAACAGAACTAGAAATAAAAATAACGAACAAGTGACTAAAAATAGTAAAAATAACTAGAAATATTTAAACTGATAATAGATAAATAATAAAATAACTAAACTAATAAAAACTAGTAACAGAACTAGAAGTAGAAATAACGAACAAGTAACTAAAAATAACTAGAAATATTTAAACTGATGAGACCTATATAATAAAATAACTAAACAAATAACAGGACAAATAAAAGTTTAAAACATTTACGAATAGAATGAGCTATGATGAAATATATTTCCATTTTCTGTAAAATATATAGTATGCTATAAAAATATACTGTTGTTTAGTTCTGTTTGTATCTGTCTGCCCACTTACATATATTTCCATTGCTCTGATTTGTCTTTCATGTATATATATACATACATATTAGATACATATTTTCGTTTAACGAGGAATCATATTTACATTCATTTCATTGAAACAAATAATTCTCATTCTCTCAATCTTGTAATGAGCACTGAAGCTAAGCGTAATTCCAGATTCTAGGTGGTTGTCCAAGATATCAAAACACCACTGGCTTTCAAATATCCTAAAGGTGTCCTATCTTGTGTTCAGTGTTTGAATTCAATATAAAAATCCATTTCCTAAGTAACAGTACCATGCATTAGTGCAAACTTTACATTTTGTAAACAAATCAATGTAAATCTAATTAAAATTTTATGAAACGACAGTTAATGTATGCACATTCCACATCACTAAACCTAATCTAGTTAAGTTGAATGTGTTATTCGCCGTGTTATGAGGTATTATCAGGTAAGTTGATTTCCTGAAATGTTAAATTAAGTAGGTTCGCTATATAACGGGAGGTTTGGAAAGATAAACAACGAAGTAATTGATTCCACTAAACCTGCGCTGAGAAATAGATTATATGGAGACAAAGCGTTCTGCACAAAGAAAATAATCTTTATTAATATCACAAACACATCTATGTACTTGTATTGGATACTGGGCTGTCGCATTTACTTAGGTTATGAATCTATCAGGTTGGATTTATTCCCAACTGACTGATTCGCTCAAAATATCGTTCCAGTCTGACTAAAACACTTGGTAACGACAGACGTACCAAGAGCAACAAGTGCTACTCTTGTGATTGGTTATATTAATTCAAGCATAGGGGAGGCCATTACCTCGAGATACCACTTGATCTAGCATTTGAGGATAATGTTGTCTTTATTTTTGCACAATATACAATCTTAAGGCCATGCTCCCATAGGCAGAAAAAGGTGTAATCCCAATACAATGACAAAGGAGTGAAAACAATTAGAACAAAAACAACTTAACAACTTTCTTCATCACTTGTTATGCAAAAGATGCACATACAGAAAATAAACAAGAAACTTTGAAAATTTCTAAATTAAAATATTATCCTAACACAGAACTGTGAAATAATATATAACAATATATCACTCTGAATTTACTTCGTGTATTTTCCTGAAACTTGGGAAGGTTCAATAAACATTAAATATAAGTTGTATAAAAAAAATCAACATTTTAATGAAAATTGCTACTAAAGACTTTCTTTAGATTTACTGTATCAAACTGGGTGAAAGAATAAGGATACTTCTTTCCATCTGAGAATTTTCATATTTCATTTGTATAACCTCAAAATCCTCATATATGAAAATTAAAAGTTGTTTTGGTTAAACTTTACGAGGTATCTCTTATTTTCTCTACCCTAATACTAACTGTAGAAGAAAAAACAAAAACAACTTACAGTGAAATGAAAAGTTGAAAAATATGAAATAAAACGAATAATGTACTTTCTTCCTCTAACTGCACTATTGTTTAGAAAGTTTCAAGTTACTTACCTTAATAGCTCTAAGTTACTTACCTTAATAGTTCTAAGTTACTTACCTTAATAGTTCCAAGTTATTTACCTTAATAGCTCTAAGTTACTTACCTTAATAGTTCTAAGTTACTTACCTTAATAGTTCCAAGATACTTATCTTAATAGTTCTAAGTTACTTACCTTAATAGCTCTAAGTTACTTACCTTAATAGTTCTAAGTTACTTATCTTAATAGTTCCAAGCTACTTACCTTAATAGTTCTAAGTTACTTACCTTAATAGCTCTAAGTTACTTACCTTAATAGTTCTAAGTTACTTACCTTAATAGTTCCAAGTTACTCACCTTAATAGTTCCAAGTTACTTACCTTAATAGTTTCAAGTCACTTACCTTAATAGTTCCAAGTTACTTACCTTAATAGTTCCAAGTTACTTACCTTAATAGTTCTAAGTTACTTACCTTAATAGTTTCAAGTACTTACCTTAATAGTTTCAAGTTACTTGCCTTAATAGTTTCAAGTACTTACCTTAATAGTTTCAAGTTACTTGCCTTAATAGTTTCAGCTGATAACCTTTTCAACTTTGTTTTCTTTTAAATTTATGGTTTTATTGCTGTATCCATTAGAACAATAACCTTAAAACGCAATTAATTACAAAGGGAACCTGTTAGCATTTCCCACAGAGCTTACATAAGTAGCAGGAAAAGTCAAATAAAGGCCATTGTGATACAATTAAATTGAAAACAAAAAAGAGAAACATTTATAGCACAAAAAAAGTAAATAATAAATAGGTGTTTTAATGTTCACAATCTTTTGGCCAATTTAAAATCACCAGAGGAGGGCATCTGCCTCGGTAGGTTGTGAACGTTAAGACATATATTTATTATTTACTATTTCTGTGGTATAATTATTTTCCCCTTATTATTTTTGCTTAACATAAACAGCATGTGATGCGATTGTCATATTTCACACTATGCTCTATCTTTTAAAATATTAGACGTTATACTTTATTGAAATTGTGTTAGGCTAAGTTGAGAACTTTGTAATGTTTACATTTTAGGTGCTTTTTGTTAAGACATATATAATAACCAATAGAAATATACATAAAAAACAATTATCTGCAGTACTTACTGTGAACTCGAGCTGTTTGCACTCGGGTAAAAGTCTTAGATAATTGCACTAAGTTTTGTTCAGTTTCACAAACTTGGTTGTCCAAAACATTTTATAGCTTTGAAATATGCAATTTAGATGATGCAAAAATATATCAGTCACTATAATGTAATGCCCCAAAACTACTATAATTTTTTCAGGTCTTTAAGTAAGCTTTTAAATAAGTTTTAAAAATTATTTTATTGCTCAGACATAGGGCTGCCATATATTGATGTAACTGCTGAAGAAACGCGATAGTTTCTTTACCCTATCTTGCCCTAAGCTCTCGCTCTGCAGTTTGTTGCTTTGGTACACTAGCTAGACACTGTTCGAAGATAATTAAAAGAATAGAATTATACGAAAGTAGATGTGAAATTGTTAGGAGTCTGAAGCTATTGGGGATAAATAATTATAATTGTCTGTAACAATCTGAAGACATTCTTGAAAAAAAATCAAATTTTCTTTATTTTATTTCAGTTAATGTTAGTGTAGAGAAAATATGAGATAATGTATAGTTTTACCAAAACACAACTTTTGATATTCTTTTATGTGGTTCAAGTGTTATGCAAATGAAACATGAAACTGTATGAGGAAAAATGTATATTTATTTGAGCATGAAAACCACCTATCACTCAAAAAGTCGAGGTTCGATTTATCATGGTAGACACAGCAATTAGCGCAATGTAGCTTTGCACTAAAGCAAACTCGGACTGATTCGGTAAAGGCTTTATCAATTCATGGAAAATCTTTATAAAAAATTCCGATTTGTGTAAACAATAAACTAGTAATATTTGCTCAAAGCCTGCCAAAGTTTGTGAATATACACTTAGTACATTCAGAGTTATAGTCTATATAATTTAATGGTTATATTATGGTTAGAAGATCAATCAAAATGGCTGCAATCTTGCTAGGGTTAAGTGACCTATCACGCAGTTCAAGAGAAATTCTTAAAAGTAAATGATTACAAGGCTGAATGGCATTCCACTAATTAGTGAAAGAAAAAATAGCCAGAAAAGTTAAGTATTAATTAACAAAAGTATTGATTGAAAATGTAAGATCAGAATAATTCCCATTGTTCAGAATTTCAAGCAGGTATTTAAGTTTAAAAAGGGTCATTACTACTCAGTTACAGCCACAACCTATTATAAAATACTTTAAAGGTGGGATCATAATCTTGTACCTAGGCCAAGTAATATTTTCTTATTAGCTTTGCGAGTACTCAGATTCTATATCGAACATCTTTTTATACTTTTCTCTTTTATACTTGCTAGATGATAGACAGCACAACTAACTCTGGTTCCTACACACAAACTTAGGTTAAGCAATAGCAATCCTTACTTTTTACTAGTACCTACTAACATGTAAACTGTTCCTCCTTAAGGGGCTGGGCGTGGTAGTTAGGGCACCTGACTTGCAATCTGTAGATTACAAGATCAAAACCTATCAACGTCTTTTCGGCAGTTGGAGCATTATAATGTTGGCAAAAAAGTAGCCCAAGAGTTGGCAGTAGGTAGTATTGACTAGCTGTCTTCCCTCTAGTCTATCACTTCAAAAGTATGGACGACTAGTGAAGATAACACTAGAGTAGCTTTGCACAAAAAGCAATGTAGAAGCAAACAAATTTCTCCTTAGGTTCCTTCTTCCAGTCATAAATCTGTTTCTGCCTCTCCTCCCATTACACTCAAAGACTGCCTTTTCATGTATTATAGCTGCACTTTGTGTTAAGAAATATTCAGAAAATCTTTCGATCTGCATAATTGAAAATATCCCATGATAACCAAATAAAACACTGAGAATACCATGATTGCATTTGTTATAATATCTAAGCTATCATTTGTGAATTGAATTCACTACTGATAATTAATTTCATGCACTCATAAATATTCAATTCGTTCCAATCGAAATATCTTGCGCTACTCATAACAACAATCACCAAGTAAAACAGTCTTTTTCTCTCACACATAGTGCTAATTCCTTTGTTACTCTAATATTTCCACGATAATTCAACATCTGCCAAACATTTCATTACAGAAAATGAAACATTCTCTCACTAGTATTAATTAGGTTAATAGGTTCACCATATTTCCAAACCTTATCTTCCAGGTTAGTAATCACAGTTAACCTTACATCCTAGAGTTTTAACATCTAGATGAAACCCTTTATCTTCGTTAACATATTGCTTAAATATTGTGTTCCTTGTGTAATTGATCCATTCATGTTATACGACACTCATGGATGATTTTATGTGATGTTCATTTACAGGTGTAAGACCAAAACATATATTTATTTATACGTATATATTTCAATTTATATATATATATATATCACCATTATACATTACAAGTTACTTCAATAACCTTCTCATGCAAAAAACATAATATGCTACTATCCAGCAGCTGCAAAATTCAACTCGTTTTTCGATTCAGGCATAACAAAATAATAATTGCTAGCAGAATTCAACCAAACTATAGCTTTTATCAGTTAAGATTCTCATTAGACAGGACTAATATTCATGCTGCTACTACTGCATATCAACACAAAGTCAGAGGAAATACGGTTCCCAATATATGTAGAATCGCCATAGAATGCTCAGGTGTACAAGAGATAATTGAGTAGAAACTTGATGGTATGCCCTTTAGTATTCTCACCACTTGTCGATATCAAGTGTGTGTGTGATTTTCTTAAAATGCTAAATGATATTTTGCCTCAGAAAATTCACTTGGTAGCCTTGAAAGTAAGGATCACGAAGCCCTTTCAGTCACTGATGTTTCAACCACATGATGATCCAACTTGTGAAGTAAATCAAGTATCAATCAAAAAATATAGAATTTATACTATACCATAAAATACTAGTTGATAGCTTAGAAAGCAAGGGTCACAATACCCTATCAGCTAAGTTCTTGTACTCCTAGTTGTAATTTTCGGTTGTGAAAACTGATCTTATGCATGCACTGTATTCACTAGTGCCATTCATCCTATCTGTGAAAATTGAGTGGCTATCATATGATATTCAGTAAATCCCTCCTTTAATGAAACACTTCTCAATAGTTGGTAAAGTAAGAACTGCTAAGACTTTTCGGTCCTATTAATCTTGTGATCAGCAACTGATCCTAACTTCAAACTAAACGAATGGTAAATATACAAAATAATACATACATTGTTCCATATAATGCTATTCAACAGCTTAGAAAGCAAGCATTGCACCACCATTTCAGCTGAGTTTTTGAACTTTTAGATACCATATACAATTGTACAAACTAATGGTGCACCAGGTATTACATCTACTCATTTCACTTATCTTAGTTTTTGAAGTCATAGAGTCCGAGGTGTGTTACTCAGATGATACTCAGAATTATTTTTCAACCCTCCATCATTTCCTCATGTAACGCATGGCCAGATAAGTACTTTCAGCTCTTACTTCCTCATTTGATAAATCAAAATGACTTGAGAGCTTCCTAACCTTCTTCTAACTCATCATTCACAACCTTTGACTTCTGATAAAGCCAGTGTATCAGCTTATAAGTATGCTCTGCAAGTTTTTATGCACCTCGCACAATCTGTAACTCACATGTTAATGGACAGTTCTGAGAGTATGAGATGGCTCTGTCTAGTCAGAACTGAGTTGCTTACAAACTTCTGGCATGTACCAAACTCTGACCCAATCTGCATGATGGTACATCCAATCTATTAGTCTTGTGGTGACACTTCTTCTCATATTTGGTATCCTTTTCTAGCTGTTAAAATGCAAACTCGTTTGCATCAACACATGCAAACTTAGCCACTATACATATTCTTGTAGAATGTTCATCATAGAGGGAGGTCTACACATCATATTGACTGGAAGCAGAATGTCCCACTTCAACATGAACAAGTTTGGTAAACAACCTTTATTTCTCTCTTCTTTTGCTTTATATACACTCGTGACATGCAGTGCTCATCCTAATTGGTTTGACCAGAATTAATATACTTAACAAGAATGTACTTGGTAGTTTGTATTATGTGTTCTGCTAAACCATCAGTATGAGGGTGATAAGCCAAAGTTCACATCTTCATCGCACCTAACACTTTGCACAGCTCAGAAAACAAATGCCTACAAAAATTAGTTATCTACGTGATCCATGTGGATCTCATTTGATTCTCCAACCTTTGCTAGCCAGTAAATCACAACACATCAGCTATGGACTGTGCGTAAACGTCAACCATTTGATAAACTTTGGCCCACTTCAAGAAACAGTTGATGGCAATGATGGTCTTGGTTAGTCTCAGGAAGCGAACAAGCAATTTCCTGGGCTATCCTCTGTAGAGGAGATTTGACAATTCTCGCTTAGGTTTACCTTGACTTGACCAGTTCTTTTTCTGGATAGCACACACCATACAATTTCCACACTAGTGATGAGCATCTTGACTCAAATGCAATAAGTAGAAATGCCATCAAATGTAATGTCTTGGTGCCCTCTAGGCTTTATGTTATGCAATATGTGAATAAATCTCTTGCCTTAGAGCTCTAGGGACCATTAGTTTCAACGCAATATAATAATTATGACCCAATAATTAATAGTAATTGTACAACGCATATTCCTGCATTTGTATGTGATCATACTAGTGTCACTTTTGTCTGTGTTTCCATGATGCAGGCCTGGGCAATGCACAATGAAAAAGTCATATTCTTGCAACGCTTTTATCCAAAATGGTTAAAGTTCATTAAACATTTCAGTTAAGCACGGTCCACTTTGATGGTGAAGTTCCTACCATGCAAGTACCATTGATAGTGCTTTACAAAGACTTCATCTAAAAGCAGTTATTTCTTTGTTGTACAATATTTGCATTTAGGAACAGTGTGTTTCGACTAACATATACAATGACATGTTCTACTGCAACTGTAATAACACTGGCAGTATTGCACTGTCACTGATGTTGATATGTAATAGGAACTCACTGTGTTGTCAAAAATATGTTAGCATTGTAGCCTCTTCTAAGGAAAGCTTTAGTGATCAGAATTATTGTTCACATTACTTATTCAATCCAAAGAGTATCTCATTTTTAGTGAGAGCAAACAGTGGGGCTGTTATCTTGGAGTAGCTGACAAACTGTCAATAATACGATGCAAAAACCAAAGAAACTGAAGACTTTATTTTAGTTTGGTCACATGTTAAAGTCAGTCTCTCACTACTGCTATGTTAGCACGGTCTGCGGATCCAAATTCCACCTACCATATGTCCAAGAAATTCCTCTTTTGTCCACGTAGATCCACATTTTCCTAGTTTGAGTTTCAAGCCTGCTTTCTTGATCCACTATAATACCATTCTCTGGTTCTCAGCTGCATACTAGACAGTGATACCAAACACCAAAACCTCATCAATGTAGACCAGGCATCTCTCGCATTGCAGCTCATTCATTGTAAGCTTCATTGAATTTATGCCTATTTTTCTTACAATGAGTTTTCGAAACTAAAATATCGTTATGTTTTAATGTATCATTTGAATATTATATAATTAATGTGGGTGGACGTTTCTTTCGCACTCAACATGCAAAAATGAAGCTTCATTAAAAATGTAAAACCCTTAAAGAAATCAAAATTGAATTGGGCCCGGAGTAAAAGATTCATTCTCGAATGAAGAATCCCTTTTCTACGTTTTAAACTGTCCCTTTTATAATTTGATATAATTGTAATTTTATTTATTGACTGGTTACGATAAGTGGCAAAGGTTGCACATCCCCATAAAATACTCATTTCCATTGAAAGAAACACTTAATTTACTTTTTTCTAGTCATAATTGTGATCTGTTTTCTCCAAAGCCTTTAAACTGTGTGAGATGATCTTGGAATACTGCCTCACTTGAAATGATTTAGCACATTTAACAAATTTACAGATGGGAAAGAGATTTAACCTCTAGTCAGAAATATTCTGTCATGCGATGACATTGAAACTCAACTTGTTCAAAAAAAAGTATTAGTTGAACTTTTGCTATTGTTCACCTGCAACCATTGTTTTAGATATGTTGTAAGCCTAGTCTAGGCTGTCTTTTTTTCCATGTGATTTTGGGAATTGTTGATCAGTGACAGTCACTAGCACAGCACTGACATGAAAAGACAAAACACTCAATGATCCTTTCATTTTCTATGTGATTGGAGTAAATAACTTGAGGTTGTAGAATTTTCCTTTGTTGTAATAAGTAGGGTAATAAAATTCTTATTTTTTGGAATAAATATATTTTTATAACATTTTTCTTTATTGGAGTAAATAAAGTTGTGTCATTTTCCTTTGTTGGTGTAACTAAAAGTTGTAATGCTTTCCTTTGGTGAAAATATTATGGTTTGTAAAGTTTCCCGTTGTGTTCAACATCTGTTTCTCATCGAGTCTGGTTCCAGAGTAGCCGAATTTATCTAGTTTTTGTTCAGCACAGTTTCCTCTAAAGCATCATACTGATGTAAGTCATATAAAGTTCTTAGTTTTCTGTCATGTAGACCAATTTTACTGTAAAGATAGTACGTTTAAGTAATAATTAATAGCCGTCTCCAGCCATTATTAGTCTCAAAGTGGGTTCCTCGTAATCAAATTTGAATTCATCACGACGATTAATCGAGATTGTGTAAGTCTAAACGTTTATCTTTGTTATTCCATGTATAACTTTTTCAGTATGTTCTCTCACCAATCCACTACCATAAACCAATCATACCGTGAAACTATCTTCAAACTACGTAACCTGAATATAAAAATCATCAAAAAGAGAAACGATATTTCCTTCCTCAGACAGTGCCACTCTGAAAAGCTAATTCCCAAATTTGTGAAGGTCAAGTTATCGAAAAACTTAAACCAGTTTTAAGGTATTATCCAAAACATGCAGAAAAAACTCCTAAAAGCAACCCTGAATTCCAAATATCAAGAACTGGACTATTTATAAAAACTCAAACAGAAATTATACCACCAACTAGCCTGCTACCTAAAACCAGATGATTACGGCAATATACAACGCGCTATCAACCAAAACAACTCATTGCTGAATCAAGAAAAGAAGTCTACACACAATAAGAAACTAGATCAACTAAGGAAACTACAACAACGTGAAGTGAAACACAACAATGTAGCTCAGCCTAACCTTGTAATCAACAGATCTGACCGGACACTCAACGACACAGAACTTCAACTTTTAAACAAAGGCCTCAACTTTGCCATCAACCACAAAACAATTCCATGCCTAGAGTTCAAGGCGTGTTTAGAAGATCTAGCCAGAAGACTCGTGACCCGCTACATAAAAGAACAAAAGACCACCTCTACCTCAAACATCCTCCAACTACAGAAAGAAG
>NW_013665831.1:264523-268055 GCF_000517525.1 Limulus polyphemus | reverse complement strand
AATTCATCACAATACCTGAAAACTCTGACTTCACATTTTTGGAAAATAAAATGGTCTTTCTATTTACTCCCGATCAGTAATCAAATATCTTTTCTCGAATTATGAATAACATGAATGGATTGAAATATTTAATTAAATTATCTCAAAATAAACCTTCATTTTGGTGCAAGATTGAAATTAGCTTGAATTCTTCATAACCTCTGAATAGTGGGTGACCCAACGAGTCACGGGTTGTCTAGTATCCAATATAAGTATGATATTTTCAGAAACTACATAATCTGTGGAAAGTTCACCTCAAGTTATAAATGATTTCAACCCTAGTTGTTTTTTTTGCAGTGCAATAAACCATACAACAGCAACATCAAATTGACATTCACAGGAATTTTAGAGTTAAAAATATTATAAAATTTGTAATGTCTTTGGAAAAAACATACAAGTATGCTTACAGTGTACAGACAGTAAATAGTAATTGAAAGAGCTGCTCAGAAATGCTTAACTACTAGTGCAGTTTTAAACACCTGCATTGAAACTAAATTATAAACCTGTAATCCAAACTTGGGTTTGATTGAAGCTTTGTGTTTTTAATCATAAAAACTTAAAGCAACATATTTAGAACTTTCAGTATCTTCTAAGTTTCACAACAGTTCCGGTCATGTGACTTCTTTGTTCAATACTGTATATATATATCCGTGTCAGTGTAAATTACTTGTACCTGATGATGACAAAACCTTGTCGAACCGTTGTACATTTACTGTTATGTTAAACTTATCTTAAAGTTTTTCTTCATTACCCATTCAAGCCCATTCATTATTAGTCTCAAAGTGGGTTCCTCGTCATAAAATTAATACAAAGAGATTTGACTGAATAAAAAGTCTAATTTATCTTAAATTGTATTTCTTCAGTCGACCTGGATTTTTTAAGCTTTCAAAATAGCGTTCATTACTACAACTAGCCAAACCTTTATCCTTAAATAATTATTTATTTATGAGCTAGATACTCTTGAGCTTCCTGTTCATCAGACCTTTGTGCAAAACTCGTGACCGGAATACCACATGCATAAAAATGACAAACAATTAAAAAATCCAGAAGTCTCAAAGAAACGGCAATTTGTGGATGTGTCTCCATTGGTTGTTGGCTATTCTGGCTAAAACTTGTTTGTAGTGAAAATTTCTAAAATGATCCCAAGAACCATTTCTAAAGGAAGGGAAAGTAAACTACGAGACACCTGGAGCAGTCAGTAATTTTTATTAACAAATATTTGCAGATAGCAAGAGGAACCAGATTGAGGAACCAGTAATTTAGAACTGTTTACAGTAGCACAGTTGTCATTATAGTCACTTAACCTTTAGATATTGTCTAAAGATTATGAAGCAGTGGGAAATATATATACTACAAAATATATCGCATAGTTGCTAGCACTGAAAGGATAATATAGCGGCATACATGTTTGAGGCATGCATGTATCTGTGCAATTACTCAAAAAAAAAAAGGAAAGGGTAGTTACAATGCAAAAGCTGGGATGAGCCTTCAACTGCAATGGATGCGGATATCGTTATGGAAAGATTCTGAAAAAAAAAGTAAAGAAACTCATAGTGTAAGATTATTGTGATTTTAATATGTACAAAATAATTATAGAAAAAGTATAACAAATTATGCTATGTGTTTCAAGAATTCATTTGTGTAAGCCATCATTAAAGATAATGATGGAAATGCCTGTAATATTTTATTTCCAAAACTAAAATGAGTGGCTGCTGCAAAATACTAAAATAATATTGTCCTCTATTTAGTTTATGCCATGAAAACGTGCAGGAGAGACAGAAAAAGTGGAACTTATCTTGTTTGACAATCATAGTAATCAGCATTAAACTCAATTGAATCCCTCTTGTAATACTGGTAGTTACTGTTACACTGATTGTATGACCAACAATATTACTAAATTCGGACAAAATAATCTATTAGAACAATGAAATAATATTAGCATTAAACTCAATTGAATCCCTCTTGTAATACTGGTAGTTACTGTTACACTGATTGTATGACCAACAATATTACTAAATTCGGACAAAATAATTTATTAGAACAATGAAATAATATTAGCATTAAACTCAATTGAATCCCTCTTGTAATACTGGTAGTTACTGTATTATTTCATTGTTCTAATAAATTATTTTGTCCGAATTTAGTAATATTGTTGGTCATACAATCAGTGTAACAGTAACTACCAGTATTACAAGAGGGATTCAATTGAGTTTAATGCTAATATTATTTCATTGTTCTAATAGATTATTTTGTCCGAATTTAGTAATATTGTTGGTCATACAATCAGTGTAAAAAAAAAACAAATATTTGCCGCAGGCAACAAGATGACTAGATGAAAGACTGAGAGAAGATCAACACTGGTACAAGGGCTAAAGAACTAGACAGTTACTTTGAGAAGAAGAGCCATATTGGAACAAGAAAGATATTCAGAAAACCTGGAACATCATCCAGCAGGCGCTATCGAAATAAAAGATGTCCATTTTTAACCCGAAGTCTCTTTCATATGTAACCAAAAAGACATCAGCTCAACAATATCAATTACAAACACTATGAAAAATGTGTAACACAACAAAATCTGTGTAAATGATACGTAACATCCACTTACTGAATACTGTGTGTAATCTAATGACATTTTCGTGTGTAAATTGGGCACAGTGAACTCGGATAATAACTTTACACAGAATCACGTAGAATGTTACAAAAGATGTGTTAATTTTCAAAAACCTCAGTGTACAAAATATGATCTGTTAGATACAAGTCATACAGTATTTTACTGAGAATATATAATATACACAGCAATAAGCAATTAACATACTAAAATTGTATGTTGAAAATAATTATCTTAATTGGAGAATAAATAAAAGTAAGTAGTGAATTCATTATTTTGAGAAGTTTCAAGTTATTTTAAGTAATAAATCACAAGGTTTGTGTGTGTGGTTAATACACATTTAAGAAAATCAGAACATGATAAGGAATTTTTCCTTCCTTACTTAATATGCTGTGCAGGTTCCAAAGACGTGCACTTTATTGGTTAAGTAGAGTTTCCCTTATGTCAGTTTCTGCATATGCCCAATATGCTAGTTGGCCAGAAAAGAAAAGAAAAGCCTATCTAGCTTATTTGCTATATACAAACGTGAACTTATCTTCATAAGTCCTGACCATCATTTACTATCTAAGAGAAGAATTAAGCTTTTTTTGGACAAGAAGGTGTTAGTGATATGTCTTGAATTTGTCATTCTCATTGCTGATTAATTAGTAAAATTTTACTAAGCATTGTATAAGCTTGTTGGGAGGAGAGAAAATCAACTATACACTTTAAATAAAAATCCAGAGATACAGCTTTTGAAGTAAACAAAAAATTAACAATCCACTCAAGAGTTGTATCTATGGAATTTTATTTATTGTATAAGCTTACTAAATAGTATCTAGTGTTGAATAGATACTATTTATATAAATTATATAATAAATATATTATATATATATATTATAAATT
>NW_013665831.1:260811-263914 GCF_000517525.1 Limulus polyphemus | reverse complement strand
ATAATTATATATATATATATATATTATAAATTATATATATATATATATATATATATAATTTATATGATTCTGTAATTTCTATCATTTTCAGCGAAATTTCCAAAACTTTGTTATGAATTACTACTTTGAAAAAACAAAAAACATTAAATTCTTCTCTTCATCTTAGAATTCAAATGTTTTCTATTATTGATGAGAAAGTGTCATTTTATATATCCGGTCAGTTTCAACTAAACCGATATTTATTATCATTATTTTATTTAGCTGATTTCACTACTCAACACTTTCATTTAGTAATCGACAAATATTTAATGGTGACCTATGATCTAAGAACAACAACATCTAACATAAGTATTATAATATTACATGGTTAGAACCCTCTTACAATTATTTGCAAATATATGAAAAAATAAATCTTGAGCAAAGATATGTATAAACAAATATAAGTTTAAAATTCATACAAATACCATTTGTTAAAGATTTGTATAAGGTTATTAGAGGAAGCCCAGTCACTTCTAGAAAGAGGAAAGAAAAAAAAAAGGATTTGAACTCCGTACTTACATTTCAGACATAAGACATACTATATTTCAGTTCTGTATTTTTAAATGACCTATAATCAGACCTTTCAAAATGGCGTCAATGCAACCTTTCTCAGGCTAGGTATCGTGATTTTCTTGGTCGAGTTCAATTTATATCTAGTAATTATAGTTTTTGTCTTTGTGTGTGTTGCTTGAATACAATGAACTTCACAATAATATTCAATAAATAAGGATTTCAGTTATATATCTTTAAATGTTAAGCATACAGTTCTTTCTTTAAAGTGAATTATATTTGTGATTTACACAAATAAAAACTTACTATCACTTTCCTATACCTTTACATTTTAAGCAAACAAGCACTCAGTAATATGCATTTCTGAAAATTGCGTCAAGGCAATAATCAGAATATTTTGTATAAATTGGTTTCTTATTTAGTTCTCTCACCTGGTTGACCAGCGGTAAGTCTGATAAGTCTTATAACGCTAAAACTAGGGTTTCGGTACCTACGGTGGGCACAGTACAGATAACTCGTTGTGTATCTTTGTACTTGGTTGGCCTTTGGATGTTGTGGAGGCACTGAATTTAAGTGAGTTTAAGAGAAAGTTTGATAACTATATGAATGATAAAGGCTGGCATTGAGGTTCTTTTTTTAAGAGTTTTAATTTAGTTTAGAGGATGGGACAGCCAAGAAGGACCAATAGGTCCTTTCTTGTCCTTAAACATTATGTTATGTTGTAAAGCATATTTAATATATTTTATTACGTGTACACACACACACACACACAATATATATATACATAAGAAACAGTAAGTTAGATGAATACCTATAGTATGTAACAAACAAATAACGTTTATTCTAATCAACAGTAAGCAATGTTCATTGTCACGGCCAACTATTTATCTTTGCAGTCACCTTGGCCACTATGGTCTCGCCATCTATGGGTTGAAAAACCCAACTCATTTGGTACTACAGTAAAATATTCCAAAACTGAAACTTCTATAACGAGCTTATGTTGGATTGGTTTCGACAAACTACAACTTAGATCATTCCAATTTTTCAGGAACATTCTTGAATTTATATCTGCAGTCCTAATTTCAAAGCACGAAATAATTGGTTAGATAACTTTACGTTAATGTTTGTGGGGAAAAAAGCCGATTTTTCTTCAAAAAGAATAGAGAGTTATCTTGATCTCATCTCTGAAATTTTGTTCTGGTCATTCTCCGTATGATATTTTCAATTAAGATGAAATCGTCTTTTTCTTATGCGTATTGTCGGATAAAGTTTTATCATAAAAAGGGATATTTTTAAGGGGTTAAGATTGCTAAAGAGAGACTGTTATGTCGACATGTTGTGCAACATGTGAAAAGTTAAAACTAATTGGTAATCGGTAGATCTAGGAAGCCAATGTGCTTTCAGAATGCTAAGATAAGCCGCTTATCCCTGAAATATAATTTTAATAAAAAAAATGGATGGACTGAAAAATATTTCGTGACTGGAGTTTGAACAT
This sequence comes from Limulus polyphemus, assembly GCF_000517525.1. Taxonomy (NCBI): domain Eukaryota; kingdom Metazoa; phylum Arthropoda; class Merostomata; order Xiphosura; family Limulidae; genus Limulus; species Limulus polyphemus. The sequence continues at coordinate 261,870 of NW_013665831.1, read as the reverse complement.
CGATCGCTAGATGAAGAATGAAAAATACAAAATAATAACGTTCCTCGACAACACGATATCTCACTGTGACGATATCGTTTTGAAAAATTACATTTCATTCCACCGAATACAATTTTCAATCTGAAACCACTAGATCAAGAGGTAATCTGTGCATTCAAAGCTTGCTACAAAAAGAATGTTAAAATTGCTTCTTTTCAAGATTGACAGTATTGACTGTGTTACCGTGACTGTCCTGAATGCAATCCTTTGAATTGACCAATCACGCAATTAAACAAAATGCTTGTTTCCCATCAGTAGTGACTATAACAATGGTGTATCACAGTCAGCAAATTTACAGCAACTGCTATGTTTCGATTGCAATGAATATGACCTCCCGTTAGCTCAGTTAGCGAAAGATGTAAAGCCAGAATAAGATGCTAATTATTCTGTAAATATTGAAGCAAGTTCTCCAATTGAAGAAGATGCTAATGAATACCGGACTGCAATGATCAACTCTTACCATGCTGCCGATGTTTAAAGTACGGATGACTGTTTTAATGATAATGATGATGAATTTTATTTGTTTGTTTGTTGTTAAGCACAAATCTACACAATGGGCGATCTGTGCTGTGCCAACCATGAGTATTGAAACACTGTTTGTAGCATTATAAGCCTTCAGACTTACCTTTTCGTCACTGGGAGCCATGATGATGTAGAAGTAAGCGAAAAGCCTCCACTAGGTAGTGACATGTCTTACCAGAATGTATTAAGGTTTCATGAAATATATAGAAACAGTGCATAGAGACGACCACTACCTAAAAACAGTTCAATTGCTAGAGAAACACTATAATCGTATGACAATGAAGTAAAAAAGCACACACTTCTTCATATCTCTCTTTTTTATGAAATAGTTTGTTTGTTTTTGTTTTTGTTTTTAATTATGCACAAAGCTACACAAGGGCTATCTGTGCTCTGCCCACCACGGATATCGAAACCCGGTTTTTAGCGTTGTAAGTCCGCAGACATACCGCTGTGCCACTGGGGGGCATTATGAAATAGTGTGATTCATTAAATGCGGAG
>NW_013665831.1:254252-260287 GCF_000517525.1 Limulus polyphemus | reverse complement strand
TATCGATAGATATATATTGTAAGATATATATTGTAGATATATATTATCGATAGACTAATAAAGGGAAAACATTAGGAACAATGGTAAAACACTATTATTAATGCCTCAAGTAAATATGCGATCTACGTATTAGGAAATTCGCTACAGTGAGCATCAAAAAAAAGTACCCAGGCTATTTTCAGTGGAACATGGATTTTTCCACTCTAATTTATTACAACCCGCGCCACTTCTCACGCTGCTAAAGCGTATTATTCCCTTACTGTACACCTGGGAGACTGGTATATACCTATCTTACCTCAAAGTGTTGTCTTGCTTGTAATAAGAACCTAAACATATATACAAATACATACAACACACATGAAGACTAGGGAGGTCTCTTAGGTATACATCTCTTAAAGTTCACAATAAAATTCAACGCCTGACTCATATAACCACCCTAGCTTCTAATCAGATTCAAGCTTAACCACACTAAGTATGGTGTTAATGTCGATGATACTGTGGCTACTAAGCCGAACAGGAATTGCTCTGCTATTGGCTCTTCTTTCTCTGATTCATCATGAGTAGCTAGACAGGTACTCGCGACATCTTCCTCATCCTCACCCAGATGATAAAGCAGGGATTGCAGTCCATTTAGCTTCTTTGTATTTGAAAATTCCTACTAATCATTAACAATTATAACGACAGTTAGTATTCTACAACGCTTCTAAGAGTTGTAACTGTCCTTGCTGTGATGATCTGATGAGTTTTAGGTGGCCTACTTCACAGAAATACTACTTCACTCCAACACGTATCTTGGGAAGAAAGGATTACCAGATTCTTTCAACTGTTAATCATGTTACCATTCAGGCGTGCATAAAAGGCTAGCACAAAATATTCTATAGGTATTTCACCAAAACATTTTACTTGATACTTTGAGCTACAAGAATTGTAAGACTCTTTTGACATTGCATCTATTTCCACTGCTTACCTATACTGTCATACTAACTGCTCATAAACTTCAATACCAGCCATGCAAATTTTGAGGTCAATGGTGCGCTGTTACTTCAGTAATCTACTGATGTTACTCTTCTAAACTATACGTAGATAGATAGTTGCAATGTCTTGTGAGAGAAAATCTCACAGTAAGTACCATGCAAGTCTAACAAATTTACTATCAGAATTTAGCTGAACTACACTAATCAGACATAATTATTATTACTAGAATTAATAATTGTTCTGTTGCTACCTTATTTATCAATATTCATTCTAACCAACTGTAAATGTGCCTTCACTGTCTAGAATGGCCGCCAAAGATGGATCATTAGGGGATTATATTGCCAACTAATCGTGTTATTTAGCATTATAGAAAAATAATATAGGTAACTTCAACGATGAAAATGCTTATATCGCTAAAAGGTCACCCAATTCATCTTCCCCGTCGTTAAAGAACACAACTCTCTCACTGCATGTGGAGGAGTCAACCACGATAATGTGAATGTATGACAGTTTTCCTCGAGAAATCCGTGGCTGGTTTGGGAGAACCACTGCTACTTGAATAAAGGTGAGTGTCTTAATGAAATTTCAGACTACCATTTTTTCACTGAAAAATTCCTCAATAGTTCAGAAAGCAAGGGTCAAAAACTCTTTAGATCAATGGTCAACAACTGTGATAACTGAGTAGCAATCCAATAATGTATTGAATACATTGTATCCCACACAACCACCAAATAGTTTGGAAGTCAAGGAATGCTCTGTACTTTCATTCAGTAATCTTTCAGCTACATGTTGTTTCAAATGTTATCCATATGTTTTCTTAGACTCACTAGCTCAGAGAGCAAAGGTACAACATTCTTTCAGTTATTGGTTTCATGATTAAATGACCACCCTAGCTGACTTGTTACCTGAATCAAGTAATCAGATGTAGGCATCAGCACAATGGCTGACCATTGCAGCTGTAAAGATACTCCTCCTTATAGACCACTTGACTTAATCAAACTCAGATCTATACAGATACAACATCAGGCATAGTACTGCCTGTCCCCCAATTTTTTTTAAATTTTAGACAATGACATGTATGCAAATTCCATGGCATTGCACATATTTCCCTAGGCATCTCCCTCACACACTAAAAAAGTGGTCTGCCTTCCTTCCATCAAGAGTTTGTGTGATTTCTCTGGCTAACTTCAAGTATGAGTTTCAAATGATGGGATAGCCATTGGAACAGTGGGTTTGAGAAGCCCTACATTCTACAACCATTGATTCCTGCTCCTGGAATTGCCTAGCAATGAGGTTGCGGATGCACCATCTTTATTTGTACTGCATACTTTTAGTTTTTTCTATGATCCATGACAACCCCAGTGGCTTGTCTACTATCTTGAAGAGAATATGTATTGCCCCATACATCGTGGTTGTCTGTAAAGGCTTGCCATCCCACCCTCTGGTGGGTCAGCTCATATTAGTGGCTTTCACTAACTAAAGGTAGTTCCTCCCTGGTTTGACATAAGGCCAATTCTCTTCATAGAGAGGTCCCAACAACCCAAACAATAATAAGTGGCATCCTCTGACAATGCTTGCTATCTTCCCGACTGGCAAGATAGCTTATGTTGGTGGAGCCCATCTACCAATAACAGTTCTTGTCTCTTCCTCTTTACTGGATGGCATACCATAGTAACAATCCTTAATAATTTTGACTCCTTTACTGCCAAGATTTAATCTCAGGAAAAGAACTTTGTCAAGCCTTATGGGTGCTCTAGATAACCCTTGTCCCCTGTCCCAAGCTCATGGCATCAGGGAGATGCATGTCAGGAACCTTCACTGCTTACCAAATAATTTTATTGTTTTGGAGGTCTATGTTTTCTCTAAGTGGGTTAATGGCAACACCGTGAATGCTCCAGTAAATTACGCTAATTTGAGCACACGTGAAAATAGCTTTCTCTTTAGGAAGATGGGTGTATGATCAGAGTAAGGTACATTGGAAGCTAAGGCAGAATGACTTTCAGTAAGTAAGAGGAGATCTGTGTGAAGTCCTGTCCTGGATGTTAGAGTTTTGGTTACAATATTACTTTTTCTTTTCTCAAGTGTCCTTGGAATCATAAGCTGATAGTTATTATTAATATCATTGACAATTAGGTCTTGAAAAAAGGCGTCAACTAAATAATAATAATGTTTAGATTAAATCGAAACTTTAACCTACCCGTTAATAAAAATCATAAACTCGGTACTTAATGACGCCTTTTTATTTGTCAGAGGCTTCTTGTTTAAATATCGAACCCTACTGTCAAATATTAGTTTACAATTGCTGGGTGGAAATATGCTGTACTATTTTTGTTGTTATAAACACACGCACACACTAGTGAGTTATATACCAACAGCAAATTATGAACATAAACCAGTGTAAAATCGACTGCTATAAACAAATTATGAAATGTAACATACTTACCAAATCATTTATAGTTTACTTCTTCTTCTGCCTCGGTATATTCTGAAGGTTATCCGTACCACTCACTTTGTGAATCTTTTGTAGGAACCACACCCAGAGGCTCAAATTAATAAGGTATAATGCCAAGATTATTATCATGTACATCCTCTAACTTTTTGTGTAAGTTATAAAGCTTATTCTTTTGCATCTTCTGTGATTTAGTTATCGGAGCAATAAACAGACACGCAATCTTGTTATCCTTCAAGCTTCCAGCTAGAGGACTGTAACTGACTAATATAAAGGAATTCTGTAAGATGGAAAATACCACAGAGTTGTAAGGAAGGTGAAAGTTTGGTGCAAAGGTCGATATTTTGCTGCGCTTAAATTATTCGCATTTTTTCCAAATACTGTTATATTCAGGGGGTGACGACACAGTAGTAAAACTCATAAGCCAACTAACATAACGACCATTGACTTTAGTGTGAGGAGATGTAATAATCATATTGAGAACCTAGTAGCAAGATGATGTGTTGTGTGGCTTAAGGTGCACTAACGGAAGCGAAAAGGGCTCAGGGATTAGTTTCTTTTATTTTGCTGCGGATCATTTAAGAAGAAAGATTTGGACACATAAAATTCAACAGGCTAGCTTCACTTCAACCAAAAACAGCAGTGTATGTTCGGACCACTTGGAATGTGACTGCTATGAAAAACATGTACGATCTGGTTAGAATTGGCTAACAAGGAAGATATAATAAATTAAAAGTAGATGCTATACCAACAATTTTTGTGGTAACCATATGTCAAAATGTAAAAATACAGGAGCAAACAGATTTGAAAACAATGAAGTTTCAGCGTCTTCATAAATAACAGTTCTCTGATACTGTACCACTACCATACCTCGAAGGTCATACGAAAAAAAGACAATATCGTGAGGTGAATCCTTGCTTTTGCTCTCTCCGTTAGTAGAAGTATGTTTATATCTGTTATATATAAAGATAGAAATAATTTAGTAAATGTTATTCCACTTTAATTACTCCCTTCTTACTTTTTTGTGAGATTTCCCATTGATTTCATTATTTGTGACCCTTAAATTACATTAAAAAGTTTTAATAGGACGTTATAATAGGCCCAGAACATTGCATTTCGCAACCAAAAAATCGATTCATCAATATTTTAATATGTGTTTATTTGAGTGTGTTTTCACGTCCAAAATGAAGTGATCTGAATATCCCCCGCTGGTACAGTGGTACGTCTATGGCCTTACAATGCTAAATTCCGGCGTTCGATTCCCAGTGATGGCGAAAGCACATGGTCAAATGTGGTTTAGATCTGAAATAAACAAACTGAAAAAATACATAGTAACTAAGGGAGTAGAGAACACATGGTAACGTCTTCTTCTCAGTGGTTCTGTGGTGCGTGTAAAACATAAATTAATTAAATGTTATTTCACACATATGCAATTTTCTTAATGAACTGCGTTTGTTATAGTTATTATAGATGAATTTATATAATTGCAAAACAAAATTTATGGTGCTGGACTAAAATAAAAACATAATTATAGAACGAATGTGTCGAAAAAAGGAGCGTAGCGACAATCAACGTCGATCTGTTTACCAAAAACAGTTTTGAAGTATGTTGGTGATGCCTAGAAGCCTCATTCAGACTTTCCGCTGAGCCACCAAGGGGTCAAGCAAATATCAAGGACGTACCAGTAAAATCTGATATGAGCTAGTACGCCTAAGAAGTACTTGGAAGTAGTTACCAGTAAGTTACTTAGTCAATGGTCCATTATTCTTTACAACGAACATTATTGAAATGTTGTTATTTTACTATTAAAATTTAAGTATTAAATACAAAGAACTTGGAGCTGCTTTTATATTCTTGTCACGTAAGTTTGGGAAGTTCAGTTTCTAAAAATTGAAGTACTATATAGGCTTAAGGAAGGCTGCATAATTTCTGAAACTACTAACGTGTTCTGTACGTTTTATCGTGATTATCTGGCACCTTTCTTCATCAAGCTACTAAGGTTTCAAGGGTATTAAAAATATCTGTTACTAGTTTTATTTATTTTTATTCTTTTAATAAACTACTTGGTAAAGCATTTTAAAATGCCCTGAAATTCTAATTCGTAAGACAAACTAAGAAAAGTTTTAATCGCTTTACAACACCTGTATCTCTGTTTTGGAAATACTACAGTCGGCTTTTCTCGTCATATGTAAACGATTTGTTGTAAAAAATACAAAATGAAAGTGTGACTCCCAATATAATTAATGTTTTTTTTTTTCATAATTGTGAAGTCACACTCGTTGATTTTTCTTGTGTAAACTGGATAATAGGTTAGTGTTCTAATTTTACAAGTGACCTTTCTGCAATGGGCCAAGTTATTTGTGTTGTTCTTTAAAGAAGAATTTTTTTTTGGAACTTAGCACAAAGCTAAACATTGAGATATCTGTATTCTGCCTACCACGGGTATCGAAACCCGGTTTCTAGCGTTATATGTCCGCAGACATATCGCCGTGCAACTGAGGGGCTTCAGAGAATAGATAAATATTTAGTTAACAATAGGTACATTTATTTCGATATACACTGTACACGGATTTATTTACTTCTTAGATGGCTAAGCTCAACGTTTCTATCG
>NW_013665831.1:234601-253368 GCF_000517525.1 Limulus polyphemus | reverse complement strand
AAGTACTTAGTAACAGAAGTACCTTTCGTAGCTTCATTAAGAACCCTTCATTTAGTCCGACACTGTTTCATCTCACCCAGACGTGACTGAAATACATTAAAAGTAGTGCGTTGGTTCTAGTGGGGTAATTATTCTTTAGGTTTCTTTGTCATCTTTTTGGAGATTGTGTATAATTGTTCCATAAGATTTGTAGGTGTGAATAATTTTCTGCCCGGTTATGTTGTGTTAACTTGTAAAGAGTGTAAAACATATCTATAAACGTAAATAAAATCGCGACCTATATGTGCAGAATATAACTATATAAGCTCAATATTTCGCGATTTAGGTCTCGATTTTATATATACGTTTATATAAATGTCTCGTAATAAACTCCAGTTTGCGTTAAATAAAATTAAAAATAATAGTGTCAAACATAATTCATAGAAAAGGTATTTCTGTGGTAGAAAATAATGTAATGCTATTATAACCATAACTGATTTGTTTCAGTTGCCAACTATTTTTCTGTTGATGTGGCTGGATTTGCCCTAATTATTTTGGTGTATCAATACAATTTTGATTTAGAACAATCGCATTTAGATTTGCATATCTGTTCTAAAACAGTTTTGCCTAAATGTTTTCTTAGCGTCGTTTGTTTTCTAGTTTTCCATTTACCCCATTGTTCAGTTGTACTTTTCGATGTCAAATGCCTTACTCTAGCCTACTTTTTCAGGTCAATTTTTTTTGTCCTATTAAAGTTATAAATTTTTGATTTTTCTTACTGTAGGTATGTGTTAAAACGTTCTAATTTGTTTCTCGTATATTTTAATTCACGCTTAATTAACATTAATATTAATTATACTGAAATTAGCATCAAACAAACTTAGCGTTATCGTTATATAAAAGCTACTTACAGCTATAAACATCTCGATTTTTAATTGGTCTTTTAAATGTAGGTTGTGGTTTTATGTGCCAATGAGCTTTGATGTTATTATAAGTAACGTTTAATAGCTAAACATTTTAAAATTATTCAAATGAGAAGACTTCCGAAATTTTAATTATTTTACTGACATGCATTTTTGGAATTATTCGTATATCATTTATTACATGTGAAAAATAATGGTCACAAATAAAAACAAAAACTATAAAAATTTATACACGTGGAGACAAATAATAGCGCAGGACATTATATTGTATAGCTATTAGACCTGGGTACCTGTGACACTGTCTGGTAGCATTATGTTTTGTTCCTTCTTTCATGAAAATTATCCCCATTACACTTAATTTCAAATTCTAAAGAGCATGCAAAATCATTACACATCAGGTAAAGCTACAGACACACTTTTGAAAAAGCCAAAGTGGAGAAAAATTGAACCGAATAAAAATGAGACCTATCAAGAAAACAGCCTTAAATGAAGTTATTTTGTAAATCATTTACTTTCTGAATTTGTTTCGAGTGTACGTGTATAAGTCTCATAGTGACATATACTTAATAAATAGTGAATTATACCTAACGTTACAGTGAACGCATTTTTCACGTTATTAAGTGTACGGACTTACGACTCAAATCTGGGAGTAGCGCGCAAATAGCCTATTGTTTTGTACAAAAACAAACACAAACTGTCTTTAGGTTTTAGCCTGGAAAAGCCTCACTAACCTTATTACATAAGCTTGAATATCTTTAAAAAAGAACAAGACAAAAATTATCTAAAATTATTAAACCACTTACTACTCAAACGATAACAAATGGTAATATTGTAAATCTGGATGAAAGAATAGAATCGGGAATGCACTTAACTTATAATTCGCTGAATGTTGAGTGGTTAAAATGAAATTTACTGTTACTATAGGTAAAAGTTCCAAGGATTTGAGTGGGATTATATAAAACAATGTGCTACAGACTTACCAAAGTGCAGCACTCTATGGACCATACAGAGTGTGAAGTGGCGTGCACAAAATTATGTATTATTGCCCATCATCTCACATCCAAGTTTTTGAAAAATTGTTGCAAGTAGGCCTAATCAGTAATTTATTAATTTAAAAAAATAAGTTAAAAAGTGTGATATAAATTAGAATATAAGTAGTAATTCAGTCTATTATTGATCGATACTTTTATAAAAATAAACGTAAGATATATATATATAAACATAAGTATAATCAATAGTGGCTAACAATGTGACCTTTCCAAAATAGTTGTTCATAAAAGGAATCGCCCATTTGTTCTTTTTAATATTATTATTGTTCCGCCAGCCTACAGCTAAAACGAGCGTGAGTATTACAATCAAACCTAAGCAATATTACTAAAAGGATAATTGTGCATTATGTAGGGTACTTTTTAAGTTATTTCTATATTTCTCATAAACTAAAAAACTCTTAATTCTAGTATAAATGACGTTATCATTACCCCTTGAAGCTTGTTTTCTTAAAAATATATGGTGTTCCTTTAAGAAGCTTAAATGCAGGGTGAAAGAGGAATTACCAGCCAATAACAAATGAACATGTTTTTAATTATAATAAATAATTAAAAACAACGTTGTATATTTACACAATAAAAACTTTATTGAAGCCGTACGGCTTTCACTTTAAAATATATTTACAAGTGCATGTTTCGACGTGATCTAGCGACGGCCCACCAGATTTAGGGTAGTAGAAGTGGAACGACCCAAACTCCATCAGAAATGAAGGATGGAGGGAGGTACATTAATATAATCAACTCATAATTGTTAACTGACACGTTTTTGACCTTGTATATTGTGCAGAATGTCACTATAAGAGGAAATCTGACCAGCTGAAGCACAACCGTAACTGGCCTTACTGAGGCCAGCGGAGAGGAGGAAGGGGGAAATATAAAAACTATAAGAAATAGTAAAAATACTTATTTCTATACATATGCTATTATATGTTATTATATTTCCAATAAATATATATGCTTGCATCTATACAACTTGAAAGATTCATATGGCTATCTATATATACGGCTATATATACAACTTAAAGAAAACTGTAAAGGCTGCATGCACGTATAAAACTCACGCGGTTACAAAATCCAGTCCATGCACCATTCCAGTTTAGTTCATCACTCCTTTCAATTCAGTGTCTACAGAGTCCACAATATAGCTACAGAATATAAATATGCTAGCTACATATATATTTTACAAGCATATACATAATATATGGTATGTTGATCACCATGCATCATAGTTATCATATATACAGTGCAACTATCAAAGAGCCCCCAGTGGCACAGCGGTATGTCTGCGGACTTACAATGCTAGAAACCGGGTTTCGATACCCGTGGCGGGCAGACCACAGACAGCCCATTGTGTAGCATTGTGCATAAATTCAAACAAACTATCAAAGATAACATTGTGGCAATGATATCAGGAGCAATAGCCATCCAAGCTGCATAAAGCGAACACAAAGGTTATCATTGTTTTCTGACAGAGCATCATACACCAACTACACATTTCATTAAACTAAACTGTTTAAAATAGAACAGTATTGCTATTATACACATAAAAAATAAAGAAACAAAACATATGAAAAATAGATAATTTTAAAATGGAATAGTTATCGTAAAAAATAGAGAAACAAGATAGGTAGCTTAAAGTGAAAATGCAGTCGCAAAAAGTATAAAAAAACAATCTTAAGGTTTAATAAAAATTGGGATTTTAAAAACCAGCAAAGAGGGGGTGGTAATCAAGATATGCATACAAGGCTGGAGATACTGTAGACATTACTTACTCAAACTAGAAATCCCTATTTTGACTCCATGGTGATGCCTAGAATTACATTTGGTGAAGTCAAAACAGAGATTTGCATATCTTGTATTTAATATATGTATATACAAAGTTTAAAATGCGATGACTCAAATTCCATGAAACACGTTCTTCCGATCTATGACACCCCACAGTGGCACAGCGGCATGTCTGCGGACTTACAACCCTAGAAACCGGGTTTCGATACTCGTGGTGGGTGGGCAGAGCACAGAAAGTCTATTGTGTAGCTTTGTGCTTAACTTCAAACAAACAAACCGATCTATGACATAGCGAAAAGTATACAAACATTTAATCATATAATCGATCTAACTTATACTGCAATGCCCATCCCAAATAAATCAGAGATAGGCTTATGGAGACTTACCATTCTAAAATCCGGGGTTCGATTCTTCTCAATGAACAAAGCGTAGATAGCCCATTATGTATCTTTGCACTAAGAAAAAAAACATCAATAATTTTAGAACAGCGTGACTTCAGAAGTCAATTCCTATTATAAGTTTCCCGGTGGGATAATGATAACTTTACGGACTTACAAAGCTAGGATCCAGGGCTCGATTCCCCGCAGAGGACACAACAGATAGCCGTATGTAGTTTTGCTCTAAAAACACATACACGTTCCTGTTATAATTATCATCGTGTTGGTTAACTTGCTACCATTTTAGTGGCAACAGAATTTAATATATTTGTATTTATGCATGATGCAGTACGAAAAACCATACTAACGTAAGTGCCACGTATGAGTTATGTGTGGTAGTTAATTAAATGTGTATTTGAATTTCATTGTAATTTGTGTAAGATAAGTAAAAAATTCTGTTATTGCGTCACGTAAACTATGATCTCGTGTTCGTATTAGTTTAATCACATAACTTTCAAAAGCGAATTATAGGCATGGTATATAAAAAAAAAGATTTAAAAATTGTAAACGACTTATAAAATATACCATACTTTTTTTCTTTTTTGTATGGGTGATCACAATTAGGAAAATGCTTTTTAGGTGCATTGTATTAGTGATTATTTTTGGATACTAATTTATGTTATATAATATCGTAACAAGTATATATTATCGTGTTTTTAGTGTATACGTTGAAAACCTTTGAACTTACGATAATTTGTGCCACATACTATCTCCCATGGTTCCAAAGGTGCCTATAGATAGTTCTGGGTGATAGTATGAAAGTTGTTTTTCACTTAATGCTTGAGTATACAATTGCCCCCTGTCAGCAGCTAACGTCCTAATATTAGTTGATTTTGTTTATTTTTCCTAGCTTTGGGCTGAGAAACGATTGGGGGTTAGAAATGCTTTCTCCAACACGTACTTTTCACTTTATAATTATCATGGTTAATGACAGCGTACAGAAAGAAAATAGAGCTCAAGATGAGTAAATACGACATATAGTGATGTCCATGTAATATTCTTTAAAATTATTTCTGGGAGATGTGTTAGAAATGCTATCTGGCAGATAAAATTTCTATCGTCTAAACTCTTTTTTGACTCGTTAATTATTCATGTTTTCTGCTTTGAATTTTAACATCTTATTCCCCATTTCCTACTTTTATAACTTTTTTAATTTCATTGAAATTAATTTGTGGTTCTTTATTCTATCATTAATTGGAAAAAAAATATTATGTAGTGAAAAATACCTAGTTTATTCTGAGAGAGAATTGCATGCACTGTTAGTCCCAGGACAGCTTTTAGATGATCTAGGATATTTCTACAATAAAAGCTCTGTCCATAACACTGGTAGTTGTATACGATTGAAGAGAGTAAAAGAGGACAATTCACTAGGGAAATCTATCTTCTCTATGCACACATTCGAGGTCATGCTGAGTTGCCAGAAACATATCCAACTTGTAACCCATCCCTTAACACTTCTAGGTGGATTATTTATGCTGGATAATATTCATCCGAAAAGCCAGACACACAATAGCTAATGAGCCTTTGCCTAAGGAGGTCTAGCCATTTTGAATAGCATTATCTAAATATATTGTTCAATAGTCATAAATATACTGCATACAGAGCTAGAAATCCCGCCTAATGGCACTACATGTGGCATGTCATATGGAAGTCATGGTTTAGCTAGATAATGGTCGTGATGTGTACTAGATATCCCATGAGGTAGCACTTCAATCCAACTAAACACCTCTACCCAAATCTACCTTTAACTATTGGAATCCAGCTTCTCATCTAGGAATTACTTGTTTAGCAGTTTGGAAGACCAGTACTATGACGTTCATGTAGGCTAGTGACGATGATCAAACAAAAAGCAGAATAGTCAAACTGGTAGCAAATTATGTGCAGAATACGTTTGTATTATTTGTAGACTAGCATGAAAATAAACCCTTGGTTAAAAATTAACAAAAATGACAAGAGTGAATATTTAATGACATCAACTATGGAACCTGCCTCAAGAATAATTGGGTTCAAATTATTCCAAATTCTCATCACATTGTACCTTCTCCATGAAGATAATGCCTTGCAATTTATTTTACATTCTAACAATATAATCTAGAGTTTAAACAAACTATAATTTACTGAAAGTTTGTTGCAGAGTTAAGAAACATTGTGTTTTACCAATGGGTAACTGAATTACGATATGGAAAGAGAATGATCAGTGCTGTATCAGAGTAGTTTCCATAATTGAGAAAAGGAAAACTTTATATAGAAGACAAAAAAAAAGGCAATACGATAAAAAAAAAGATTTGCTCCATATCAGAATGAAATAGCCAGTACGATTTCCTATATATAGAATTACTTGCTGCATCTTGTAAAGCCATGCCACACTTAGAAAATAATTCCCATTGAATTATAAAGTGGTGCCCATGCCAAGATTTAGAGATACTGTCTTTGAATATTTTCAAAATCTTCGTTAAGATTTATTCAGATCTGTAAAGAAAAAACCGATTAAATAAGTATATGTTTCACTATGTGGCTAATGATGGTGCTGGATGCACTGCCACCTGATTATTACAGAAATAAAAATACAAGACATTGTAATTTATATAGCATACACAATCGTTTGTCAATAGGTAACTCAAGCATTTTGTTGCTCCAAGTTCAAGGCATGCTACTTAGGATAAACCTGTCACATAATACATAAGACAAAACAAGCATTTATATCAGGTATTCAAAGATGGACTAATGTGTTAAATGAATCCCTTTATAGATTCTTTTAAGTTACTTGATTTGAAATCCTATACTATCTGCTATAGAACTGTGTTTTGAATACAAGGTTTTAGCTGATAGTAAGAACTTGCATGATAAATAGAAGGAACATACCACACTAGATAATCCACGCAGCATATTATTCAGTGGTTTAAAAACCTCATGAACAAAGAATGCAAAATAGTAATCGGAAACCAGTGAATTCAGCAGCTAAGTATTACACACTATTTCGTTTGTGAAGATGTGAATCACCAGATCAAACCTGCTCGTACAATTACTATAATTTAATAGCTTCAATGAAATGGTGATTTATCTTTGTCTCTCATAACCTCAATAGGTTCTGGCAGATGTGATATCTGCCACATGTGGTATTCTCCATTATCAAGAAAAAAAAACAAGTTTTCAGAAGTAAGGCAAGACAAACATTTTAGATTCCAAACCTGGTCTAAGAAATTATAAAATAGTAATTGGGCTTATAGTGTTTATGAATATATGGCATTTGTGGCAGCTAGATCTCAATAATATACATTTTACCTTCCAAAGACGCAGCACCTACTACATCTGTAACAAAACAAAAAGAATAAGCATAAAAGAGTCTGATAAAACACAAAAAGTAAAGAAAAGGGAATTTAAGGTAGAATCCAACGCTTTGTATCGACTGAATTATACTGTTATGGTTAATAGTACCTCCAAATTTATAGCCAGGCTGTTGTGCGATACTTAAGATAGATAAAGTAAGAGTAAGCCATTCATCATGCAAACCTTAGCCCTACTTGCACTTTCGGAACTTGTTGTGAGTTCGCCAGAACAAGTACAACCACTTCTGATTTTTGCCCACGAGAAAACAAATGTAATTTCTTAAGTGAATGATACAGAAATAAATGGGAAGCTGAAGAAAAACGAAGTCAACATTTTTATACCCATGTGACATGTTCAAAGTGCACATATATCTGCTGAATAAAAACAGTTTTGAGAAAATATATATTAATACAGGAGAATACCAAATGCAAGGTTCGCCTTCATACCACACTGGTCAACTTTCATATTTGCAACTTATTGGGTAGTCCAGGGTATTCACCACATGCTTAGATTAAATGGAATAATATTACCTGTGTCTAATAAATGATTGTTGACTGAAGCTAATCGATAAACGTCTATTCGGATCAGTAAACATTTCCTCATAGAACTTTAGGTCTCAAGCATTGTTCTACTTTTCGACTGTCACAGATGATTTTTCACACTTTCTGCAAGGTAGTATAAGCTGTGAAGGTAATGATAGTGACATTTTCCACCGAAGGGCCAGGTGATGTCTAGAGACCATGATTTATACTATGGTCAATGGGAATGACTAATAGTCACGTAAAAAAACATTAGTCTCCATTGAGAAGTATGATGTTATAGTTGTAAGTATATAAAATAATTTGTTTCTCAGACTGTAACATCTTTAGACTGCTAGAGAGATCAACAGCATAGCTTAGCCAGCTTAAAAAATATACACAAGATTCGGAGAGAACAAACAGCTGTTATTTAAATATACACATTGTTATTTGTGATAATCAAATAAAGATTGTTTTCACTATGTTTTTCACATTTGTGTTTAGTTCTTTTACAAACTCGCAATTTTCGGGAAATTCAGAATTAGTTTGTGATAAATGTCTCAGTCAAATTTCCTTTTATTTTGTGAGGTACTATTCACTCTTTGGCAAAATCAGTTTTACCTGAAAATACCATACCAGTTGGTGAAGGATGAAATTTTATATTCATAGAATATTACTTGATTTTTTTATCCCTCTTTATTCATATTAAAAGGAGAGCATACTCGATGTTCGTCTAAAGTGATAGTGGAGAATATCTTCCTTATTGTTCAGTAAATGTGCTAAGTCGAATGGCTTAATAAATTGCTGAAGGGTTTTCCAAGTTATGTGTGATGTCGTTTGGTCATTCCACTCTTGAGGCCAATGAAATATGTTTGAAAATGTACTGGACAATGCGAACCTAATGCTACACTAGTTATGAGACGCTAATTCTCATAGCAATGGAAGACAGCTTTCTATAGAGTATAATTTTCTATTGTGGTGTGCTAGACAAATATGCAGTAGTACTAGCTCGAGAAAAACATTTTGAGGTACTCTCTATAGTATCAATAGTTTAGGATATATTCTTTGCTCGATCATTTGACTCAGATTCACTTGACCTCCTATAGGGAGCTCATATTCTAATTTTAAACTAATTATGAAACTGTGAAGTTAACTGTTATTTTGAATGTAACAAAAAAAAAGTTCAAACCGGCCAGATTGTATTGTATTCTCTAGGGCTATCAACACGTTTTTTGCAGGGTGTTTGTATACATTTTGGCAGTATTTGTTTCTTTGGAAAACAAGTTACTTAACAGTTTTATCCAAATAAACCCAGTTCACAGAATTCTAAATGTGTAGAATCTTCTCAGTCAAATGATGTTAAAGAAAAATGTTCCTGAATCGCTTTCCTTTAATACAAGATCCATGCGACAGTTATATGTGTAGCTTCTTCTACTTCTAAAGTCCATTTCATGTTCACCTTATATTTCTATTCTCCTTTGTTGCAGATATTTTCTGACCATCTGAAATACTTGTTGCAACTTATTCAATTTATGACATGACTCATGAATAACTAAGTTATGTTGCTAAAGATCTGCAACTTATCTGATTACCAATTTTTCATTGTTGAGTATAACAAGTTTTTCATATAGTAAGATTGCACTAAGGTAATTTTTCAAAATTTCCATGCACACATTGTGCATGTAGTTAATGAACAGATGGCAAAAGTTCGTAAGCATGCACTTGCCCTTTTTCTTCGGCAAAGGTTAGATAGGGAAATGACTATTCCAAAGAAGCTGTAATCAGTTTAAATATATATGTCCTTCTCTCTTGGGTATGGCAAGCCCATTTCATGCTTCTACAAATTGGGGATTTCTTTGTTGAATATAATATTTACAATCGCTGTTAATGTATGTAATTTGAGAATTCTACGATACCATACGAGGACATCTTAGTCTGACATGAAAGTGCATATAGTATTATTAATCACCTTTTTCTTGGCTTCTGACTGCTAACATGTTTGGAATATTTATTTATGCACCAACCAGTTCATACACTAAATGGATTATAAATAGCTCGCAGGGAAAATGGTGTACTTTTAACATGATAGTTTTTAATGGAGCCTTTTGTAATGAAAACTACACTACGGGACTGTTCTCAAGATGCACATTCATCATTTAAAACATTACCTGGATGTGATAACATAAGCTGTAAAGACGTAGTAAGGTTCCAGATTCGTTTTAATATATTTCATTTGATTCAGTCAAATCAAATTTAGACATACATAGGTTGAGAACAGTGCTAGACAATAAAGTTTCTCAAGAAACAAGGCATTATGAAATATGTAAACAATTGTTTATTGAACAAAGAACAGTTACTACACTAGAAAGAGTATGTCCTGGAGAGAATGTCATTTAAACTTGTGCAAGGACACTTCATTGCTTCCATTACACAAAAAAAAAGTGAAGAGAGTGTCTTTGATACGTCTTCACCTCTACATAACTAATGATGTCAGAAAGTTCATTGGAACAAACCCTAATAATTCCTTTAATAACACTAGCCACATAAAGACCCAAAAATGAACCTGAAAAATGTGTGACTGATACAAGAACAATGTTAACTCCTTCCAAATCGGGTTGCTTACATACTCTGTGTTTAGAGGTGTGTCATCATGTTTAAGTGGACTTAAGTTTGAAAATGTTGATATTAAATAATTATTCATATTTACAAGCTAAAACATGAAGAAATATCTTGTAGTTTTCAAATACCATAGAATAATAGATAAAGTTACCCTTTGATATACTATCTGGGAGTCTGACTGCGGATTGCAAAAATAAGTTCATTTCTACTTACATATTGGCCTAAGAATCCTTTCTCTCAAGCATGAAGATTCACTACATTACGTTCAGAAAGAAGCCATTTAGTAAACAAAATGTGTAATTTGTTATTACACTCTAGTCATATCAGAAACCAAGAAAAGGTGTAAAGGTAGTGGTTTTTAAACCATGGCACAGAAGTAATGTACTTTCAGCTAGACTAGCTAATACTACACCATTAAAGGCCCATTTTTATACTCCATCTAGAAAATTTCAGGCTCGATTGAATAAATAGTTCATAAACATAATTTTAAGGTTTAAATGATTAAGGAAATCCCACAAAATAAGATTATGCAAGTGGGTAATCTGAATTATTATAGGAATAGTTAATATTTGTAATCGAGAAAAACGAAAAAAACACGATTAAGTGAAGCATTGAAATTATAATTAGGAAGGAAAAAATACTGCAAATAAGGACTAAATTTGATGCGAATGTTATTTTTAAGCACTAGCCGGCAGGATGGAGCAAACAAATACTGGGGTTGACATTGTATTATACATAAGAATGGAGCTTACTGTATTCTTCAATGAATTGTCTTCGTAATAACAGCCAAGAATAACCAACATTGTAGACACTGCTCTCCAAAGTCATAGTATATAAAAAATAATACATTAAATCAACATATAAGGAACAACTTTATATCATAATTAGGTCAGAAGGATCTAGATAAAGAGGGCATTGTAACCCTTTCTCTATCAAATTAAAGATTCTGTTTTCTACTAGAAATAGTCTGATGCAACAGTCAGCCTGAAGCAGGTAATTTTTCAAATGTCTGTACTTATTCCATAAACTTTCCAAATGACGAGCTGCATGTTACAAGTCATAAACAGGTGTGTTTGTATTCATGTTACAGATTGTTTCATACAATATACAGGTAATTTACAGATAATTTTCATGCCTCAGATGGATAGTTGCATATGCAGAGGGTTGAGTACATTATATTAAAACTATTATGAATATTGCAAACTAATAAGTCACGTGAAAACAATAACCAATATAAAGTCATGATAGAATGGCTTCTATCATAACCATATTTTGATATTATTTGGTGTTTCATCAGTAGCGTGATGCCACCAAAAATTGATACACACACACACACACACATTAAGATCATAAGGATGTGTTCAGGTCAAAAATTTCAAATCTCTATATAGGGATATTTTAATATCGTTGTAAAATAAAGGAGCAACCAAGTCATATCACAGTCATGATGATCGAAGTTTGTCATCCTGTAACATGAACATAAGTCAGTGGCAAAAACTATCCATACTTACGAGATATCAGTAGAATTTGTACTCTAACATGTGACACCAATCACATCCACATAAGTTGCTTTCCATAACTCATCAATTCAACCAATGGTAAGCCTTCGGATTTACAATACTAGAATCAGGGGTTCGATTCTCCTCGATGGACACAGCTGATAGCCTGATGTGGCTTTGCTATAAGAAATCACACACACAATCTCACACAGTTGGAGAATGATATTCCATATGAAGACATAATGATCAAATTACTGTAAAATCAAACTATTGAAACTAGGGAGCTATTGTCTTTGTACATTAGACTGATTATGGAAAGCATGCAAGAAAAAACGGCATATTTTAGACATGAATGTCTTAAGATGAAGCTTTTTTTTGCAGTAGAAACTACGTGGCAGAGTTATTTTCAAGATGCACGTTTGTCAGACAAAGTAAAACTGGAAATGGCAACATGGACTGGAACAATGCGGTAAAGTGCCAAAATCTTTTAACCCTATTTGTATAGGAAGAGGTTAATGTATGCGTGCCTTGTCCTTTTACAAAGTGTCATTTACAATGGTATTGTGTATTTAATGTCAAAGTTATCAACTATTCATTTTACCCATACACTCCTCATTTAGGAACTGTTCATGGTACAGTAAATACTAGATACAAATTATACAAGAATACTGAAAACAACTGTAGATGTGCATTTTTGTAGATCCTAGAGGTTATGAAAATGCAATGTGCAAACATTTCAATGGACAAAAGTATTTTTATTCTTCACATAAACACTATCTTGTACTCTGACATGTCACAGTCTGAATCAGACTGATGTCATCAATTAACAGACATACCTGGAGTACAAATATTTTTGTCAGATTTCTGATTTTTTGGGTACATCAAATTTTTACATTGTATTAAATGGTTGACACATTTTATGTAGGTGCACTTAGTAAATTCAAAATTATATTCACCATTCCTTCTCTAATGTGGTGTCGGTCCAATAGACCGATCTTTTTGCATATTTGGTTAATATAACATAGTTGACTTCTTTTCAATATTAAAAACTAATTATGGAAATCTACAGGAATTGCAGTACAACAATAAATCATGACTAATGATTAATGCACTGTACAACCTATTCATTTTTCTTTTGTATTTTCCGTAATAATGTATTGTACGACTATATTATTAATGAAATACATTATTATAAAAAAAATCGAATTCAAAATGAATAAGCTGTACAATGCACTTTTGTCATGTATTTGCATTAAACAGAGCAGTACACTTTAGTTTATGCCACAATACGTTTATCAATCTATGATTGTGAAATATTGTACCAAGTCTCCCGTGTTACTTCTCATAATTAAACTAAACTCGTAGTTACCATGTGACTATTTCAGTTTCCATTTAGGACCATAATGCCTTAACAGTATTTATACTGGAACTTTGTATAAATCATGTCATGGTTGCGAGTGTTCCAATGTCCTCTTTTTTTCCCTTTCGGATATCGTTTAAGCACATTTGTTGCCTGCTTGAACTATCTTGCTGGAACATGAAAGAGAATGTATTTGAATCATACGTCAGTCAGGTTTCCAGTATTTCTGTGTAGATTTTCATACTATTGGTTGATATGCAGCTTATGCTTAAACTAGTCTATAAGTATTTTTAGGATTGATGTATATTTATCATGATATAATTCTTCTTTGTGCTATTGAACATACAAACATTAATTATTGTCAAATAATTTGAACTTTGGATTGATCTTTAAAGAGTGCCCTCCTATAACTTTGCTTACTGGATTGTATGAAGTCTAAATCCTATTTCTGCATTTTATTTTATTATCTCTTCAAAGCAGTTGCACATTCATTACATAACCTCATATTAATGTGTAACTAAATGTTCAGGAGGTATCATTTACACCTGTACATACAGTATATCACTGTAAAAGTCTTTACCTCAATGCTAGTTATTATGTAAGGAGCTACTAAACATCACTTTGTGAGCTTTCACTTTGATCATTTCGATTAGCAACAATAATTTCGATGGATTCATGATGAGGAAAACGAAGTTTAATAATAAAGGCAAAGACGGTTGACAAAACACTAAATGTTTTATTTACAAGGTTCGAACGTTTTGGGATACACTTATTCCATCTTCAGCAAAATCTGAAAAATAGATATTTATTAACTACAACTGTTTACTTAGTCATTAATCACAACTATAGTATTATCATTAATCTCTAGTTTACTTAGTTATTAATAAAATAAAAACATATAATTAAAGATATATTTCAAACAGTTAAGTTTTAAGTGTGAAATGTTAGAGCTGGCAAAGTTTTAAGCAGTTATGTAGCTGCAAGAATAGCATAAAACATCAATGGACAGAAAAAAGTCGTTGACCAGTAGGAACAAAGGTTGCACTCGTATACTTGGCCTACGCTAATAAAAGCTATAACTTTCCAACAATATATTTAGTTAAGCTTAATTACTCTCTCTGAATTATCACTTATTTTTAATAAGGAACAAGTCGTTGTATTTTTATGTATAGTTTCAGTAATAATAACTTTACGTAGACACAAATAACAAAAGCTTTTGTATCATCTGAAATATTTTTCTTAGCAGAAGTTCTAGCTTACTGTACTCAATACCTTAAGTATCATCACTTGACATCTTCTCATAGAGAATATACCTGTAGCTTTCAAACCAAAGTAATATAGCACCAATAGATTATCAAGAACAAATTTATTATTGAAAAACTATATTAAAACTCCTAGCGCTCTAACTTGTTCCTCAGTTATGTAAATTTTGTATTAAAATCCTCTGTTCAGAAATATTAGAATCTTCGCTAGTCACTTTCTCAGAAATCATAAATTACTGCTCACTCCACTTTATTTAAATTGCATTAACTTAAACAATAATCATCTGTATTATATCATTATATCATTTTAACCAATACTTTTATTTAAGATTAAAATCTATCAGTCTCTGTCCAACCCACTTTCTGTCACACTGTAAAAAAAACCCTTCATGAAGAGTTGTTGAAATATAACACTGTCATAGAGAGAAAATCACGTTAGAAACAAAGCGTGGATAAATGTATTTCCTAGGTATAGCAATTTCTAAGTAAATATAAACTTATATTTTAAGACGAGTAGAGAAATAAAAAACCTGTTTGCAAATTGCACTAACTAAATTTTGCAAAATTAAAAAAATATAAATTTTTAAATATTGTAGAGAACAAAATTGTTGAATTATTATTATTTTTAATTAACGTTTTAAATAATTTATGCAAGTGTGTATTCAGAAGTGGAAAGCTGCTCACCAGCCATAATAGAGGTTATTCATACTGCATAAGTCGTAATTGTGTGAACTAGATCAGGGAACCCTGATAACATATGACTGCTATGCCATTATCCCTTGTGGCATTTGTTGAAGTGGAGCTGGTGAAACACTAGATTGATAAATATTCGATGCCATGAGGCCCTTTATGTGCTTTGGTGGCTGTTTTGGAGCTAGGTTTACCGACAATTTAGTACTGCTGATTGTTTCTTCATTTTCTTCCACTCCTTTGAATTTTCATAAGACTGTTTGCGATCATTGAGAACTACATATGAAAATGCATCAGATGGTGAAATATGTAGTAGGCAAGTGAAGAGTTCTTAAATGATTTGATGACTTTAATGTGTTCATGACTTAAATCATATATTATTTAAAATTATCCTAAAACTACATTTATAGTAAAGTATTTTCTATAATTTTAGAGAAGAGTTTTTGCACTAACTAAAACATTTTCCAAGTTCATTCCGTATTTTGGTTTTCAGCTATGCCTCTTCAAACATTAGATATAACAGTAGCTGATTCATCACTAGAAGATCTGAAAAAGGGTTCACTTGAAATCGTAAAACATCTAAAGAAAAACTGGAATCCAAATGATATCAAAGTTAAGGTAAGAAAATAACTTTAATTATAGAAAGCTTGCTATACATCAATGTTTGTTTCGACAGTCGTCTTACTTAACTTCAATGGATTTCAAATTGGATGTATGTAAAAACAATGAAATATTGTGTCTAGCTCAGATGATAAATTATAGTACTGAATCACAGACCTCCTGGATAATTACTGACATATGGCAATCCTCCAGTGGGTCGGTGGTAGGGTTATGGAGTTACAACATTAAAATCCGGGGTACAATACCTCATGGTGAACACGGCAAGTAGCCCAATGTGGCCTTTCTCTAAAACAAACTAACAGAAATGTGGTAGTAAGACAAAACCAAAAGTTTAAAATGTTAATTTTAACCTCTGCAATTTAATTGAAATCTATAATGAACTAATTTAGAGGAATGTAGGAACAATTATCTGCAGTCTAATGTGTTTCTATCATTGTTATTATTAAGCACTGGAACAATAAGCATTTTTTGCAGATCACAGGTGTCAAATTTATGGCAAGATTTGACAGCTGGCCTCTGTTGTAAGAATCAATGTTTAATATAATTCAAGTATAATTACTACAGGGTATACTGTTATTTGAGTTCTAGGTGACAATCCTAGCAGATGTACTAGTAGGCACTCACCACTTATGTGGAGACCCACTGATTCACAAAATGTAGAAAAGTGTTCTTTTATTTGTGTTACCAATGGCCATTTGGATGTGTATTGTCTTATAAATTCCACACGTTTTTCTTTCTCTACATACTCTATATAATACTTTGTTTGTTAGCAGTCTTATTCGATGTTGAATACCATTTTGATCCAGATAAAGCATCCAAAGTTTAGTTAAAGCTTGACAGTAGGTAGGCATCCTTCTTTGTGATTTCATACACTTTCTGATAGTCCATGAAGGACCTTATAGATTCATTTTTTCATATTTACAAGTACAAAGGAGTGATGCCCAAGAAGTATTACTCATATCTATCACTCCTTGATCCTTTTTAGCTTCTATATCTTTGAAAGCCTTAGTAGACAAACTCCATAATATATATATGGTAAAATTTACTATGTAATGTCTTATGTTTATTGCAAGTATATCATCATGATAAGTTTATGGAAGAACTAATCATTGAGATATAAAGGCACCACAAGAATGTGAGAAATATCCTCAACATTACAAAGGCAGTTTCTGTTCTGACAAGCTATGGGTGATAATTTCAAATTAGTTGCTGTATATGAAAAATCCCGAATGGCAGCGGGTGTGGCTACATTCCATACAGTTCATCCTACATCATTCCAAGCTCCAGCCTAGCCCACGGTTAAGCAATCACTAACATATCCTAGTACTGTGTCACAACTAGAATAGTGCTAATTAAGTGGGTGGGGCTATTCTGTCCTTCTAACTGGGCATCACTCTGGGACGAGGATCAGTTGCTTTTCATATGAACAAGTTGTTAAGCAGCAAAAGTTTGGGTGATATTCCCACTTCTCTTTTGATAACCATCTACCAAGAATGTAATTAGATATATGCAGAAATTGCATTGAAATTTAGAAAAGAAAATTTGTGAAGATTTCTGATTACAAATACATTCTAAACTAGTTATGACAGAGTGAAATTTAAGGCTGTTCTATACCTCTCATAAGCAACTAATTGCATTCTTATAGAATTAGAAGCCAGCTAGTTTGGTTCAGGAGCTTTCACTACTGTAAATAAAGGATTGTTTCATTTGGTCAGTTAAATTTCTTAGCATATTTTCCTTAGTTTTCCTGTTAAAAAAATTAAATATTACCTTGCATAACATTTCTGTAATGGGAATTTTGTGGATATCCAATGTAATATATCAGTGTACCTAAATACAATAATGTGGCACATCACAGTTATATTTTTATGCTTACAAGAAATAAAATGAGTAGATTACATATCTATATATATAGGCAATTAATATAACCATATTTTTACTAAATGTTATTTTTCGCGACTTTAAATTACAAAAATATCAATTTTGAGAATACTTATGTGTTTTACACTATTATGACTAGGTGTTTACTGAAGGTGCAACAAATCAGTTAATAGGCTGCTTCATGACCCCAAATCCTGATGACATGGTTTTAATACGAGTATACGGGAGGAAGACTGACTTGTTCGTTGACCGAAAAGCTGAAGTTCGGAACATGGAACTTATGAATGCAGCTGGACTTGGAACTCCTGTTTATTCTTCCTTTAATAATGGCTTGGCCTACAAGTATATTCCAGGTGTTATAGTCAACAAAACTATGGTGTGTAAACCCGAAATATACAGGTAAGTACCTCACTAAGCACTTTATATAAATTATAAAATGTTTGAAGCTTGCTGTTGCTGTTGCATAAATTTGGTTTGGAGTTCAGTTTAGGATAATATATATTAAATACTAAAATTATATTTAATACGAAACAAAATTAAAGAATGCATTCATAATGTAACAAGAAACAGATATCTGACTCACAACAGAAGGCAATATTTAAGTATCAGGTCGTTAAGAAATTAATGTCGTGTTTTGAAATACTTTCATTAACCACCCCCAATAAATGTACATCACGTAAAATAGTTAAACGAACCGCCTAAACATCACATTAGTGTAGCCTATGTAATGTGCAAAGTTTAGTATACCCTAATCCTTTACAGTGATGGCACACGACGAGACACACATTCGGCATGTAATGCTATTTGAACACAAGAAGAG
>NW_013665831.1:225215-233609 GCF_000517525.1 Limulus polyphemus | reverse complement strand
CGTAAGTGTCAACGATAGTTCAGCAAATTTCGTTCAGGTGACTTTTGCCTTAAAAACTGTGGTGGCAAGAGCCGACATGTTGGAATTGATACTGATGCTCTGAAGACGCTTGTTGAGTCTAACCCAAGGCAACACTCTCGTGAAATGGACCTGAAATTGAATGCTTCTCATAAAACAATACATAAACTTCTAAGGAATATAGGAAAACTTCATAAAGAAGGTGTTTGGGTACCTCACGAACTCTCTGATGATCATCGTTTCCAACGTGTGAACGTTGCTTCGTCTCTTCTGGCACGTAATGCACATGAACCATTTTTGGACAGAATTGTCACCAGAAAAATGGATTCTCTATGCGAATATTAAACGCCAAAAATAATGGCTCAGTCCTAGACAAAAACCACTTCCGATCACAAAACATGGACTTCATCCGCAGAAAGTGATGCTTTGCATTTGGTGGGACATCAAAGGAGTAATTTATTTTGAATTCCTCGATCTACAGCGAACTGTTAATGCAGAGATCTACAGTCAGCAACTGGAACGTTTAAATTAAGCCCTTCATCAGAAGCGCCCCTCATTCCTCAATCGGCAAGGTGTTCTTCTCACGATAATGAACGTCCACATGTGGCACGTTTGATGCAACACAAGATTATGGAGTTGGGCTTAGAAGTTTTCCCCCACCCACTATATTCTCCAGATATTGCATCATCAGATTACCATCTTTTTCGTTTGCTGCAACACCATCTTAATGGGAAAACGTGTGCAAATGTGAAGGTGTTAAAGAGGACATCGACATGTTTTTTGCTTCGAAGCCAAATTATTTCTTTAATCAGGGCATTAACAACCTGATTGTATGACGAAAAAGCATCATCGATAAGAATGGAGACTATTTCATTTAATAAATGTTTTGTTTTGATATATAAGTGGTTCGGGTTTTTCATCAAAAAAAAAGTGACATTAATTTCTTGACGACCTAATAGTTAATGTCACAGGTCAACTGCTTCAATTATACAATAATTTTATTAAAAAGAAACTACTGCACATTTATATTTCAGCTGTGTGGCATTATAATGTCAATCCCACTATTCAGTAGTATAAGAGTAGCTCAAGAATTTGCGATGGGTAGTGTTGATTATATGCCTTTCTTCTGGTCTTATCACTACTTAATTAGGGACAGTTAGCCCTCGAGTAACTACGCGCGAAATTCAAAACAAATGAAACTTATCTTCTGTAGAATATAATGAAAATATTTAGTCACATTCTTTAAAAATGTTATTGTATATTTTTTTGCTGTGAGAAAAATATATTTGCAAATTTAACTCATATACAAGTATTGGGTGTTGTAAAAGAGGTATTTTCACAATCAAGTATAAACTCTGAAAGACAAAAGTAGCAGATTGAGAAGAAATAATTTCAAAAATACTGTCTCTATAATGCTTTCCTTGCAGGCAACAGCTGCTGAAAATTCTTAATGAACTAATTGAAGATTATTTGATTAAATTCTGGAACTTAACAATGCTTTATCTTATGCAAGCAAGTAAACTGTAGTTTTTAGTTTAGGCATTTTTCTCCATCTACGTACGTATATATATGTATATATATACAACAATAGACTTAATTGTACTGATTTATTCCTATACTTTAACATACTGTTAAACAATCAAGCATCCACTGTTTTTGTAGGTTAAATAGTAGTTTTATGCTGTATTTAAACAGGCTGATTGCAAAGACCATGGCCCAAATGCATGCACTAAAGACTTCATTTGATACAGAATTAAACAAACCAAGTCTTTTCACTCAAATGCGCATGTTTTTAAAACTCGTACCATCAAAATTCGCAGTTACAGAAAAAAAAGCTAGGTATGTATGTCAACAGGATTCAGGGTGAGTAGAACATTTATTAAGTTGTTAATTGAGTTGAGTTGAGTTAATTGTTTATTGAGATATTCTAAGAGATATAACGTTTTGTACATTATAATGATTTATATATTCTCTGACATATAGAGCAAACTGTTCACCATCAACGTACAAGATGTACTCATTCTAAAGGTTCTTGCAAACCTTTGCCTTTTTCTTGTTTATATTAGATGTAAAACGATAGTCTTGTATTTTATAAGTAGTTAAATCAATCTTTCTTTTTTTTAGCTTTTGTAATCACATATGACCAAATTTGAGAAAATTTATATTTTTAAGAGATTGGGGGATTGCAACGAAGCTGCTATTGTAGTTTTGGTTGATATTATTTTCTAATTATTTGTAAGTAATATTGGTGTTTGAGATTCTCTTTAGCATATCTAATGTTTCATATTTTATTACTAGTATACTAGTGATGATTTTTGTTTACATTTTGAAAAATTTTGCTAGTTTTTTAAACAACAGGTTTTCTTTTATTTACAAAAACTAAAAATGAAAATTATGTTTTAGGATTTTAAGTGAACTTCCATCTAAGCAAGAACTAGAAACTGAAGTCACCTACCTAGAAAACCATTTAGTTCAACTTGGATCTCAAATTGTTTTCTGCCATAATGACTTACTTGGAAACAATATAGTCTATAACGAAGAAAAAGGTAAAATAAATTAACTGTAATATCTTATATCATTTATCTTCAAAGCTTGGAATGGTATAAATATTTTATTCCACTGGGATTTTCTCATTTAATATTACCTATGTTTGTACTATCTTATAAACCCTGTTCACACACATATGTAAAATTTTTTATGATGGATCTCGATCAGCCCTTTATTTATACTTAGCATCTCTGGATCATTTATCGTCAGCCACGAACTCCAGTTCTACTTCTGTATGTGATCTTTACCTACTGATTATTCAGCTATACTCAGTCATATGTTTTATTTTTACTTCTATCTTATCTTTACCTACTGATTATTCAGCTAGAATCAGTTACTTGCCATAGTTATACTTCTATCCGACTTTTACGGATTGAATATTCAGATATAATGAACTACTTAACTCTAAAGAAAAATATATATGAAAGGGTTAAACAAAAAGATAAACTTCGTAAACATTATCCTTCTAGAACTACCCAGGGCTCTATGTAAAAATGGTCCAGTTTATTCTATGGAACTATTGTGCTTTTCACTGCAACCTAGATCAGCTTATGTCATCCTATTTTTCCTTTCTTACAGGAGTCATTTCTGAAACACATATGTCTCATTCCCATTCGATAATTTTTGTTATGCATAAAAGCAGATTATGTAACAGTTAAATTCAAGGAAGTGTAACATTGCTGTTCAGACAGCATTCTCTCATCTTATATGTCCCAGTAACTACACCACTGGAAGCTATTGCTATTCAAGGCTCCATTGGCCAGTATATCGCACACGCAATGTATTCTTTTTACCTGTCAACGGAAGATGAAGTTGATCATGAATACCATGTCAGTCTAGTGTTGTACAGTTAATTAAAAGGATTTAGTCTACTGTGGGGTGGTGGAAATATTGATGTCAAAGAGAAGTCTATCTTCTTATTGACCATGATCGTTCCTTTTTTATTCTAGTATTTATGCTCATTCCCATGCTCTAAATCCGGCATTTATTTTCAATTATCTATCCGTTTTTTCACCTTTTAACTTTCTTCTTGAGAGACGGACTATGATCTTTGAGGCAGTTATTATTTTCTCCTTACTCTGAAGAAACTAGCAAAAGATTCGTTTGAAAGGAATCGAAGTTTAATGATGATGGTGATGATGTGATACATTTTTTTGTCCATAATGCTATATTATATTTTGAAACTGGTGCTATGATAATTCTGGTGTACTATAGCATATATATAATGGAAACAACAATATATATAATGGAAACAACAATAAACACATGATGCATATGTGACGGTTACAAACATTTAATTTTTGAACGTTTCGGAATATACACATTCCGTCTTCAGCAAGCTATGATAAACAAGGTAAAGTATTAGGTACAATTTTTTAATGTCTAAAGTTCCAACATTTTGTGAAAAAAATTAAAATACAGAGTAAAAGGAAGAAATTTATTTTAAACAGGAATAGAAAAATGCCACAATTGTAACAATATTACGTGTTTTTTTGCGAAAGTATACAGGTTGTGTTATTATTTAAAATTGGGTGTTCAGTTACATTAGTTAAACTTTCTTTAATTAAAATTCAGTATTGGATGATCCAGATGAAACGATTTTGAAATTTTTAACCAAAATGAGGTGGTTGATATTTTCACTATGTATGCGAATTGCAGAGTCTGGAAGATTTGATAGTTGTTTTCCGTTTCTACTTGATATTTCCTTACATCTGTAAGTGGCATTACGGCCACAACATGTGTATTAATACATGATCCTGAAATGCATAGGAGTAGGTAGTAAGTGACTAAATATGAACAAGTTTTGAATCTTGAAAGATGATTTAAATATCATTTGAATTTAATCTGTCAATAAAAAGTCTTAATTATTCTTTAAAGTTGTGACACTAGTATGAAAGTTGTTTGTCAAAAAAGGGATGATCAACCTTAACGGGTATTTCACTAAAGTATATGGTTTCCTTGGGGGCTAAGTTTTGTTAGAAAGGAATTTGCATGTTAGGGCTTGAATAAAATGATAGGGATAGCCGTTGTTTATTAGAATT
Organism: Limulus polyphemus; assembly: GCF_000517525.1. Classification (NCBI taxonomy): domain Eukaryota; kingdom Metazoa; phylum Arthropoda; class Merostomata; order Xiphosura; family Limulidae; genus Limulus; species Limulus polyphemus. The sequence continues at coordinate 229,002 of NW_013665831.1, read as the reverse complement.
TTCTTCAGTATGAAGAAACAGGCAGTTATAACAGGCATTATATATTGTATTGAATATCAGGTTATGTTTAAAGAAGTCTGAAATATAACTTTCGAAATGAGTATGTAAGCCTATATATGTTCTTTGCGATAAACTGTAATAAACTGGTTATTTAATCTCCTGATTTGGATATCAGGAAAAAGCAATTTACCTTTTTTATAAGTTTCATAAGCAAAATATATTTTCGGGTGTTTCGAATATAAATAATTCAAGAATTTTTTATGTGTTTAGGACTTCGAAACAGTAGAAATGTATCATCAACATACTTACTATATAAAGCCAGCTTGTGTTCAGCAGGATAGATGTCTAACCAAAAATGCTCATAGTGACATAAGAATATGTTTTTGAGAGTCAGCTCTGAAAATACCACATTGCCATGCCATTTATTTGGTCATATAGCTAATCATTGAAGAATGATTATCCTTAGGAGCAAGTTTTAGTACTTGGTTGAACTGTTGGTGATTAAAGCTTGTGTAGTTTACATTTTTGTTGTAGAAAAGCTTCTTTATGATTATTTGTATATAAGAGACCTGGGTAGGAACCTGAGTGCACGTACATAAATTTGAAATATCAACCTATTTTCACTAGGAATTGTTACCAGAGCTGTATAAAAGAACAGTTCAAAAAGCTGCTTGGTCTTAATTTTACAACTGCAACCCCATAAAACCAGTTTCACCATCACTCACGACAAATATACTAAATTAAAGTAATTAGATAATTAAAGAGTGTTATTGTCATCTAACCTGATAAAGGTACAGGTTCTATTACCCTTAATAAACCAAACTACATTAACAAAATGCATTATATTCTCAACAATAAAACAAAATTCAAAGCTCTTAATGTTGATTTGTTAAAGTTCACCATAAAATCGCTGTTACTGATCACATTGCCTTTCAAAAAACGTGTGCCCATTTCCAGTATCTCTTCCACCAGTAGTTTTATGGTCGACTGTAACAAAATTTGAAAAAATAAATTCGTAATGTATGTACAACCCTCTTTTAACTGTGAAACAAAGTAACCAAGAAGTAGCTGATTTACATACTATTATTAAAACTTGCAATTACTAACACTCTTGGATAGCACATTTCCAACAATTCAAACATTTCTTCCTGTTTCATCTTCCTTCTTATCCATCACAATATGGGCGAAAAAAGCCCTATCTTCTTCTTTGCCCAATTATCTGTACGACTAAAATTTGCCATTTAGTTTAGAAAAACTGAAACGTACCCTACATTGGTCTGGCAGGACGACAGATAGATCTATTGATGTGCATTTAAAGATGCTGTGCCATCGTTTTCTTGCTTCTCTAGGTTTTATGTTAGTTCTTTTTATTTGGATTTACAGGATGCAGATTTCGAGATGTATCAAACAATTGCCATATTTATTTTTAACCCTAAGGAAGGATCCCAAGATTCCTTCAAACGATAGACTTGTTTCTTTAACCAGCTATCTGTGTAAAGATTTGGAAAGGATGGTTAATGTTCCTAGAATGAAACAAGATCCTCTTCAACACCAAGTTTGGTTTCAATAGTGATCACTGGGATTGACCATGGACCATCTGATTTGACTAGAAACATCAACAAGGAAGTTTTTCTCAAGATGGAGCTTCTTACTTAATATGTAATGTCATTACATAAACTTTTGCTATCTTACGGCCAGGACCTCCATTTTTGTGGGTCACTAAACCATTTACCATTTCTATCCATATTTTTTTAGTGAAGAGGCCATTCCAGGTCTTATGTAGAACAACACAGTCTTGATTGTTCACACAGGAACTCAGAGTACAATATGACTGTGTGTTGAGTTTCACGTGTTTTAGCATTAAGATCAAACAACCTCAATGTTCATGACTTCCAGATTTCCCCCTCAGTCATTAAAGATAACTTACCTTGAATGGTAGCTTCAAACTGCTCTCAGTAAACTATGTGAATGGACTACTGCAAATAGTTTAAAATATTCATCATCTAAAGCCATTTGCATGTATTTTTGCTGCCATGATTGCACCCTGATGGTCCATAGTTTTCTGTGATGATTGGGAGAAAGTTCCTTAGGCCTTCAGTTTCAAAATAGTCCTTCAGCAGGACAGCGATAAACCTAAAATCCATGGTTTGATTCTTCATTGTGGACACAGAAGATAGCCCAATGTGGCTGTCAAAATAAGATGATGTTTGTTTCTTACCTCCAGAAGTTTAAAGCTAATTGTACAAGGGCATTCGACATCCTCTCTTCCACCTCTTGGTTAGCAAGTAGGAATTCTGTAGTAAAGGCCTACCATGTACCCATTTCATCTAATCTCAACTATGGAGAATTCATATTTGCCTTGTCCAGGTACTCTGCATTGGAGATGTTGGACTCTTTGGATTACTATTAGCTTTCTACACTTCCACAGTTTAGAGTTTGTCCTATGATTATTTACTTCATCTCTAGTGTTTACAAGTTTATTTGCATTATGCTAGAAAGCTCCAATTTTTGGAGATAGATGGTCTGCTGTTCCAACTTTTGGCTTTCATATCCAGCCAAAGTTAATTGACATATGTCATCATCATTGTCGAAACGTTGTACATTTGCTGTTATGTTAAACTTATATTAATGTTTTTCTTCATTGCCCATTCAAGCCATCTCCAGCCATTATTAGTCTCAAAGTGGGTTCCTCGTCATCAAAGATCAATCATCAGCTAACATTCGCTCAGTCTTGGTCTGATATATGAGTAAGTGCTACTAATAGTGTACTTGGATCTTTGCTTTTTCATAATTACATTAATAATTCTAATGTCTGTGTACTGTGTTCTGAAGACAATACGACAAGAGGATCAACTCAAGTTTATTTTAAAGAAAAACAGACCATACAGGATCCAATTAAGGAATTTTTATTTATTTTTTCTAATAATGCGATTAGCCTACGAAATGATAATTGCTATCAGCAGTACTGAAAGCTGGCACATTAAAAGTGTTAAGCGAGGAATTGGTGTAATAAATGTTGATTTCAAATTTTTACTTTACTTCAAGGACCAAATGATGTGATACGTTTTTTTGTCCATAATGCTATATTATATTTTGAAACTGGTGCTATAATAATTCTGGTGTACTATAGCATATACCACTTGTAAAATCAAATTCTCGCTAAGCCTACTTTTGATTGTTTGACTAATCCTCTTTAGCTTCTGGTTTTATTGTTTGAATCTTTTGTAATTTCACGTAAGTACTGGGGTCGATTGTGGTCCAGTGGTAAGTGTGCTGAACTGCTGATCAGAGGTTCTATCGTTTTTGCCCTGTTAACATCAAAAGAAAACCACTAACTGTACTTTGGGCCTAGGTTGCAATATAACAGTTGTTGTGAAATCTCACTATTCGATTAGAGTAGCCCGGTTATGGATTGTGCAGGTAACCTGCATTACTTTTAGTCTGTCACTTTAAAATAAAACATCAAGCTCAGATGGCTCTTTGGCAGTATTGCATGAAATTCAACAAACAAGAACTTTAGTGCAGAAAACTTATTTTCTGTATTTTGTTTTAAGGTACTTTAAAGCAATTTTGTAAGTAGCTAGTTCCAACGAACCTAATTATCAAGCTATAGTCCATATTAGGTTCTAGGCATGACACATCTAGATTTTCTAATAATAAGTCAAATCACACCACAACCGAGGTACCATTGTATTATACCATAAAATCTGAAACTAACTCTCCTGCACGTTCACTCAACATGTACTAATGAATCAACAATATTTCAAATTCATCCCAATAGACTCAC